>NC_088927.1:41450000-41522500 GCF_038396675.1 Hydra vulgaris
TCAACGACTAGGATAGCTACTGGTCATATTTTTACAAAATAACTGAAATGCATATCAAATTTTAGATAATTAAAAGCTCTATCATTTAAGTTAGGATTATTGTAATTATCGTAACACCTGATTATATATAATATAGACAAGATAAATAATTTTACCAAATACTGGCTATTTTTTAACCATTCATTTGACATTTGTTACTAACTTTATTTATTACAATGCAACTATTTAGAAAATAAATCATAATTAAAGATAACACAGCATAATATCAAGATAATTTATTCAATTAAGTTCATTATATACTAATTAAAGTGAATGAACCTAAAAAAAGGTAAAAAAACTTGTTGCTAAAAAATATAATTTTCCTACTTTAAAAAGAAATATCAGAACATCTGTTGATTTGTTGCGAGAAGCTTTTATCATATAGACCTGCGGTTTAAAAACATTCACTAAATGCATTCGAAAAATCGCTTGCAATCTCACCTCTGTATAGCATCGATAAATTACAAAAAGAAACTCTTTAAATTTTTCAATCAACTCTGAACTCTAAAATTTTTTAATCAACTCTATTTTCTAAAAGACACTTTAATTAACTCTTTGAACTAATTTATTGATTAATAACTTCTAATATCTTTAACTTCTTCAAAACTTATGTATCAAAATCTAAAGTATCAGTATTGTTTAAAAACCAGATGCGTCAGCACCCCTTCCTTTAAAAGATTCAGGACAGCCCTGTCTATAGACTTTACACGAAGGTCAGCTGAGACGAGGCTAATCTTATTTAAAATAAACTTGTCAAATGTTAATTTCTATTAAACTGCAATAAAAACAAATATTTTTCAAAGTATACTATTGTCTTTTATTTGTAGAACAAAAAACTTTATGCTTTTCACTATTTTGTTGTTATCACCTTGGTTTGTTTGTTCATTTTCAACGATGTTCGATTTTTGATGCCTTAATTAAGTTAAGTGTCAATGCATATTTTACGATCTTTAAAAATGATTTTACATGGAAGATGCTTCTGTTGCCGATAGAGAGGTTCTAACTGATGACGCTAAGATTGCTTAGTTTAGTACTAATGAAATAAATTTGAAATCACTTTAATATGCAAAACTACGCAATCAGAATTATATCTAAGCCGTTAGCCGTTTGAAACGTTTTCAATAGAGAGCTGCGCAAGGATGGGTTTCACAAAAATCCCTCGAACTACAGCTAGGATGGATTCAGTAGTTGCGGCAAACCCGCGGGGATGGATTGTAAATTTGTTTTAATCCCGAGGGTATGGAATAGATTTTTATGATACATTAGCTGAAGTAAAGATCGAGTTTTTATTTATTCTTACAAAAAATTTGCTTGCCTCTTCTCATTATAATATAACAGTAAGCATAATTCAAAATGTTAAACGCTGTTTTTTTTCTATAGTCTTTGTGATTCAGCCTTTAGCCATCTTGAGAATTTCAACAAATATGACGACATTTTTGCAAAATAAAAACTTATTAAATTAATTAAGAATTATTAAATACTATCTAAGTTTTTATATAGATGTATTGATACTTGATAAGTTAAGGCATTTTTTCTTTTCTTTTCTGGGATGCTGAACCCTGTAGTCGATCTTTAAAATTTTCCGTTATTTATGGTTTTTATTAGGTAATTGCATTGAAATAAAGAATATATGAGTTGTACAATTCTGATTTCCATTTTTGTGAGGTTAGAAACAAAATAAATAATGCGCTTTGCTACAGTAAAAAATAAATTCTCGTTTTTATATTCAGGGTTTTATAGTTTACAAAAACATGAATTTGTAGGTTTGTAAATTGTGTATATATATACACATACACAGTTTGAAAAATATGTATGCATATATATATATATATATATATATATATATATATATATATATATATATATATATATATATATATATATATATATATATATATATATATACATATATATATATATATATATATATATATATATATATATATATATATATATATAGGGTCATGGCACCTCCTACCGTGAAGAAGCGCCTACCGTTGTTTTTGAAAAAATTAGTAAATTTTTGTGTTATTTTCATTTATTTATCTTTTAGTATTGTTTTATACAAAACTAACTTATATCACTAATAGATAATTTTTAAAAAGATATATTTTTAAAGATTTGAGATGTTTTTTTACCCGCAAATGATTTTTTATTGCTTTCTTAAGAAAATCTTTAACAGTAAAAAAAAGTTTGTCTAGTTTTTTTACGGCTTAAAACTTATATAATTTTTTTGATAAAAGTTTAACATAGTTGTAAAAATATTGAATATTTTAAATTTTTATTAAAAAAATATTATTTTTTTTTGTATAACATTGTTTAATCTTTTACACGGTAGGTGATTACGAAAATTATAATAGTTAGCACTTACCGTTTATAAAAATATTTTATCGGACGTGTTTTACATTGTGAAATTTTCTCTTTAAAAAACCATTTCAGTTCAACTCAATTACCGATTAAAGGTAATTTAACCCTAGGGAGTATTTATTTGATATGTTTTTTATGCTTTATTTATTATGTAAAATGAATTCGATTACAAAGATGCAAGGTTCAAAAAAGAAAAAAATATTTGAGAAAAGCTTTTGTATTCAGAAGAACAACTTCAGAGCTTTAAATAAAGGTGAAAAATTTTGTGTCAGCAAAAACTTTAATGTTTCTGAAAGTACCTTGCGCGACAAATTATTTGGTAAAAGCCAACCCAAACGGCAAAACTCTGGCTTTAAATCATATCTTGGAGAAGAAATAGAGAATGAATTGTTTGCTTGCTTAATGCAGTGCGCTAACGTGGGTTTTGCGATAACAAAAAAGTTATTAATTAAGGCGGTACAAAAAATAGTTTAAGGACGAGGTATAAAAAAAATTTAAAGATGATATCCCAAGTAAAAACTGATTTTATAAATTTATGCGTCGTCATAAGGAATTATTGCAAAAACGAGCAGAACATATTAGTAAAGCTAGAGGTCTTATAACTGAAGCATCGATAAGAAAATGGTTTAATGAGGTGAGTGAATTATTAGGCGATGATGCGCATTACCTTAATAATCCATCTCGTGTTTTTAATTTAGACGTATCTGGTTTTGAGTTAGCACCAAAAACTGGAAAAGTAATTAGCATTAAAGGAAGAAATGTTTATGAAGAATGCAACAACAGCGATAAGGAAAACCTTACAACTCTATTATGCGTAAATGCAAATGGTGAATTTGCACCATCATTAACATTGTACACGTATGCTCGAATGCGAAAAACTATTGCTGCTGCTGCACCACCAGGTTGGGGACTCGGTAAAAGCGACAGCGGCTGGATGACCGCCGAATGCTTTTATGAGTCCTTCACAAATGTGTTAGTACCATATTTGAAATCTATTAATACACAATTACCTATATATATGTTCATGGATGAACATCGCTCGCATCTGTCTAAAGAGCTCAGCATGTATTGCTCTTCGGAAAGAATTCATTTGATTTTGTTGTTTCCTAATGCTACACACATCTTAAAACCATTAGATGTGTTAGTTTTTGGACCAATGAAAAAAAAGTGGCAGAACATTTGTCGGCAATTTAAATTGGATAACTATTTTAATGAAATTCGCAAAGAAAATATTCCAATGTTGTTGAATAATTTTGTTATGGATCCAAATATGAAAAAAAATATAATTAACGGATTTAGGTTGAAAGGAATATTCCCATTTAATGCGAACAATGTTGGTTATAAAAAAGTAATTCAAAGTGTTAAATTGAATTCCACAATTGATAATAATGAAACGAATCTTTCAAGCCATAATAACGTGGGAAACATATTTTAAAACAACGTTGCACCTGAAGTATTGCTACAGTTTGAAAAAACTGGAAATAAAGAATGGGGAGGTAAAACTGACTTCAAAGAATTATTTAATTTTTGGAAAAAATTTAAATTTAGCGATAGCTCCAAACAAACCATAAATTTAATAGAAGCCAAAAATATTGTATTGAACAATGAAATCGATAAAGAATCGTATTTAGATACTAGCAGTACGCAAAATGAAATCGTATCTAGTAATGTTAGCGAATTTAGAAAAAAGGTAATAATTGATGAATCCGGTGAAAGTAAATCAGCAGCAGATCCACCAGATTCAAATAAACAAATAATAAAAGATGTAAACCCATTACACGACTTTCTTTTATAGCCAAAACAACCAATCACGAAAAAAAGGCTGAAACAAATTGAACGATTACCGAGCGTTGTAACTTTATCCAAATGGTTAGAGATTCAAATAACTAGAGAAAATGCAAAGGAAGAAGAAGATATCAAAAAAATTGAACGTAAAAATAAAGCTGAAAAAAAAGAATTAAAAGAAAAAAAAAAAAACAAGAAAAATCTAATAGAAAACAAACTGTAACAAAAGAAAATAAAAATAAAAGACAAAAAAAAAAAAAACATTAAAAAAAAAAATTTAAAAAGAAAAAAAGTTTAAATTCAGAAAAAAGCTTTGGTGAATAATTTTATAACGAATGTCTTCTTTGTTTTGTAATGATATTAAATTTATGTATTTGTTTCTCGATTTAAATATATAAAGTTAAAATTAAAATATACGATTTTTTTCATACACGGTAGGTGTAGAATCGATTACGGTAGGTGGTGCTTTATTACGGTAGGTGAAGAAACGTACTAGATCTTACAAAAAATTAAAAATAACATTAAAAAAAAATAACTTTACTCAAATTCGAATTATATAATTTAGTTAATAATTGAGTATAAAATATTAATTCGAAAACCCTAAATAAAAATCTGTTATGGTTTTGGAGTTAAGAAGTTTTGAAGTTAAAAGTTTTCTTAAAGTCGCGGTAGGTAGTGCCATGCCCCTATATATATATGAATGTAAATAAATATAGTAGGGGAGACCGGGGCTAGTTAGCTCGGCTTTTACTCTATGAGCTCTGTAGTCCTAGCGGTACATTTTTTTAAAAATATTAAAGTGTAGTCTTAAAGAGTTAGGGTAAATTATAAAGTTTGCATTCATTTACAAAATAAAATTCTTAGGGCCTTTTGAGGCCATCAAAAAAAAAAAAAAAAATTTGCGCCAACTTTCCCCGTGGTGGGGTAAGTTGGCGCAAACTTTGAAAATGAATATTAATGCACTATTAAGTGCAAAATTAATAGAAATGTTTTTACTATTAATTTTTGCAACAATTTTATACCAAAATTTAATATTACTTTTAGCTGGTACCTTTTATCCGTGAAAAAAAAAACTAAAAAAAATTTTTTTTTAATTTTTTTGTAAGAATAAATTTGTTCAATATTGTTAAAAATTAAAAAAAAAAAAATAATAAATTTATAAAAATATTTTTTTTTTCCATAGTAAATGCTATTAGCCAACTTACCCCGTGAAAAATTTGTCAACTTACCCCGAAAGCTTTTTTTTTAATAAACAGTCTATAGATCCTGAAAAACGGCAGCTTTGAAAAAAAAGTCTGGCTGGATATAGTAAACCAATTGTGACTGGAACTTTTGCAATAATTTTTTTTTCATACGACCAACTATTTTCTTTGTAAAGTAAATTGGAAGCGATGTTCTAAAAGTTACGTTTTTATCCAAAAAATGGATAAAAACGTAACTTTTAGAACATCGCTTCATAAATCTCAATATCTCCCATGCGTATGCGCAAATTCTAACAATACTACAGTGAATGATAAAATGGTCAATAAGGAAGTTTCTGTGTAATTTTTGTCACTTTCTGATGAAAGCCTCTGAAGATAAACGCAGTTCGTCAACTTACCCCTACGGCCAATTAGCCCCGGCCTCCCCTAGTGTTTCCTTCTTGTGCTTATTCTTTTGAGAACTTTAGAAAAGTAGAAAAAAACATTTTATTAAAAACGTTAAAATTCTTGAGACAAATATTTAGGGATTTTTGTTAATGTTGTTAATATTATTATAAAAAATTATATTTTTTATAATATTATTGTTAATATTATTATATAAAAAAGATTGGCTATTTGAAATATTTAATTTACAAAATGATGGAAATGCTAATTGTGAGTCGAAAACAATCCGTATTAGTGGGGGCTCTAAGCATAAAAATAGTTCAAATTGTGATACCAGCATAAAACTTAGCAAAATTGTTGTAAATAATATATACAAATTGATATAGAAAAGGACCCCACTTGTCAATGTCTTAGGCTGTGAGTTATGGAGTCTTCTATTTTTAGTGAAATGGGCTTAAAGAATTTCATTTTATAAAGAGGGGGATTTATTAAGTATAAATAATTGAAATTGTTATACCAGCTTGAAAATTTCAGGAAATTGTCTAAAAACTAAAATTCAAAAAAAAAGGAGACTTCGTTCTAAAAATATTTTTTTAATCCTGGGGCGACCCCCAAGTTCGAAATTCTTTATTTTATATAGTGAGGGCCAATAAGTTTAAATACTTCAAACTGTTATAACGGTTTAAAACTTTCAAGAAGTTCTCTATGATTTAAAAAATTCAAAAAAAAAATACTGTTTTAATAATATTTGTTTGGTCCTGGGGCGACTCCCAAGTCAAAACCCCTTTATTTTATATAGTGGGGGCAATCAGTTTAAATAGTTCAAATTGTGATACACGGTTGAAACTTCCTGGAATTTGTCTAAGAAATAAAAGAATTCAAAAAAAAATATAAAGAGACACCGTTCTAAGAACATTTCTTTGATCCTAGGGGGACCCCCGAGTTGACTGTAAAAAATATATAATCTTCAAAACTGACTATGTAAGGTTGAATTAAAAGCAAAATTTATGGAAGAATTAACTTCAAGTAAAAAAATATATCATATTATATAGAAGAATAAGGCTAAAGATATAAAACGAAATTAAAAGAGTGGATAACAAATTTATTCTATGGATGAATACTTATTGGATTTAAACAAAACTAGTTTCTTGAGGTTAGCTCAAATTTCTTCAGAACACTGACCAGAACACTCGCATAACTCCGTGCAGCTTAATCCTGAACGTTTGCATTTGCCTTGTGTTCCACAACTTTTCTTGCATCTATATTTTATCAACTCAACGCATGATTTTGATGCCTCGGGTAGAGTCATCCATGAAGATGTCATCGCGTTATTTATTTTCTTCCAACCCCATTTACTAATGTCCGGTAAAAACTGTTGTGGCACCAAGGATTGTCCCAATATTATACTAAATAAATATTTAAACATAAAAGTCCATTCAACGACTAAAAAAATATCTTCCTTGAAATACAGCTCTTTTCAAATGCTGAAAAAGTGCGTCTTTTGGTGGCGGTAACCCCTCGCTCTGCCGTGACTTTTATAGTGAAAAGCATTCTTCGGCATATGGCGAGGTCATTAGTGGAACTTGTCTTATCATAAAGTAAAATAACGTAGCGCTCAAACTGCAGAAATACATCAGTTGAAATAGCTTTAGTATTCGGGGATGACAAGCTAAATAATAAAAAAAAGAGCAGTCTTCAAATACACATTTTTTAAAATCTAAGCAGCTTGCAAATCTAAAACTATTGCTTTTTTATAACTATATAAACATAAGTTACCTGCAAAATGCTCTTATAATTTCTTCATCTCCATTGTTCCAGAGATTACAAGCTAGTTTTTTACCCCACTCTGCAAAGGAAGACACGGTATCACAACCAGTGAATGCAAACCTTAATGAAACAGCTTGTGCTTTTTCATCTTACTTTTGAGCATAATAATGTATGGGAAGTTAACGTTTCAGTTTTCCAACTCCAAACTCTATCCAAAGTTGCTTGATACCCGTTAATTGTTTAAAAAACGGAAATTGAGATTGTAACAATACCTGTGTCTACTGTCTGAATACAAACAATTTGGTGCCCGCTGTCAACAGCGTTTTTAACGTGTAGTAAAATCCGAGTGTCAGCTTCCTCGTGGTTACAAAGTGAAATCGATTTTTCGTTAAAATACTTGGAATTAGATAAAACAGTTTCATTACACGTTGTTACTAAAAGTAGGTTAAATGTCGGTACAAAGTTTGTTGCAAGCATTTTAAACAACTCATTTTTATTTTCATCCAATCGTAGAACTGTGACCAATTTTTCCAAATAGGAGTTGAATCAGAAACACACGCTCTAACTCCATTACCACGACTATCCCTAATCTGGGTTTTTAAACTTCATTCAAAATAACGGTCAAACACAATGTCAATCCTTTGTATTCCTTTATGTTTTGCTGATAAGATATTGATTATTTTGTCTCGAAATTCAATTTCTGAATACTCCTTGAATGTCTTCGAATTTACCGGATAAATATATCAACAATTGCTCCTACATCTAAGACTTTTGCAGTGATACCTTCAGGAGTAGTCAAAGAAGGTGCCGAACATTCTTCAAGGTATTTAAGATAATCCGATTTATTAGTTTTTCGGAGTTTGCCGTATTCAGATATTGCTGGTTGATAAGCATGATTTTCATATCGAAAAAAATCATATAAATCTCCATCTCTATGTTGAGATGCAACATAAAGTGATGCAAATATTTTACATTCTTCTTTAAGCAATACTGTTTTTAACCTTCCTTTTTGAGTGGCAAGGATTTTTTTCTCTCTAAACAAGCATAAGTTATTTTTGGGGATTGTCTTAAATATTGAATCCCTTCCAATTGTTAAACAGTTCTGAATATAACATTTGGATGACTCAATACCCAATTGCTTTGCTTTTCTTACGGATGCTCTAACTTCTGCATCAAGTAATGTCTTTGTTGATAAATTCATGAGAATGTCTTCTTCTACTAAAAAGAGATTTCCGAAATCTTTTATAACTTCAATAAACTCTGATACATGTTCATTATAATTTTTTTCAAAGACAAGTGTATCTTCGTGATGATTTTTCTCATCGTCATCTTTTTCTCCTCCAAATCTTTCTAGAAGCTCAAGAAATAGTGGTTCACACACCATCCACTTCATCAACGCACTTGGGTTATCTAAAATGCTAATTGAGCCACCATTTCCATTTATGATCTTAATGTTTTGTTCATGGGCTTGGTCTGTAGTCATAGATGAAAAAGGGCGTCTTGTATTTTGAAACGCGAAAAAACCTTTGCAGAACTCGGTGTGTATCTCAGGGTATCTATGAGGTAGCATCTTTATGTCACAAAGAAAAATTGGAAGCCATCTGGAGAAGTGCGTGTGATCTAAAGCAAACATCCAAGGAATAACTTGTTCCAAAGCACTGAAAAACATATTGAAATTTCCCATTCTGAAACTCTTAACAAGCAACAAGACTATTGCTTGTAACTCCATAGCAGTAAACCAATAGTTAAATTGAGTGTATGCTGTTCTTTGTTGTTGGATCCACAGTTCAAAGGAAATTGTAGATAATTTTTTGAATGCTTTAGTCAAAAGAGAGTATAAACCAGCTAATGAAACTTGAGCTGCATACCTGGAACGTTTTACTTTTCGACCAGTTAGAATAGATTCGGCTCGACCAAAAATTGTTATACCGGCTTTAGTTATGGCATCACAACAACCACTGCCTTCTAACCAATCTCCAAAATAATGAGGCCATTTCTATGTGTAACCCGCCCATCATCATTAATAATTTATCTTTACCACATAGTTTCCGGTAGTGCCACAGAACTTGTTTACCTAACCCAGGAAAAAAAGTTCTATAGAATTTCTATAAACTTTTAAAACATATGGTCTATAGAATTTCTATAGAATGTCTATTAGTTTCTATAGAAATTGCTATAAAACTTTATTTTCTATAAAATAAAAAGTAGAAAAAAAAGTTCTATTGGAATTTCTATAGAAATTAACAGAGATTCTATAGAAATTTTATTCTATAGAATTTCTATAGATCATATGTTCTAAAAGTTTATAGAAATTCTATAAAACTTTTTTTCCTGGGAATGCATGCACTGATTGGTCAGCGGTTATTATGGGGATTTGATCTGGGTTGAATTTTGCTAAATCTTTTTTATCTTCTGTGATTAGACAAACTTTTAACTATGTTAAAAGTTTGTCTAATCACAGATGTCGAGTTAATAGATTCATTAATAAGTGGCAATAAAACAGAAGTATGTTTTGTTTTCTGGTTATCTTTTACTGTCTTCGAATGAAAAGCTGCCTAAGATATTTTCACTGCTTCTTCCCCTTCTGATTATTTCTGTAAAACTTTAAATACAGCTGTCAACTATTCTCTTGATACACTTAAAGCGTCAAAGTTTTAGAACAGGTTGAAATTGATTGTTTGTAATGGATATTCTACAGAATGGTCTTTAATATGCTCTATAGTAGTGTAATATGATGGTAACTCCAAAATATTTTTGTGACTTTTCCCGAAAAATCATAATCAAACTTCTTTACAAATAATTCTACTTCAGCGTGGTGAAATATGGATATTGATGTTCCATGAAAAGATTTGGTAGCTGTACTAGAAGATGGGTTGTGATCAATGTTATCGGTTGCTGCAGTTGTAAAAACGTTTTCGATAAGTGAAGGAGGACACACAATGTTATTATCATTGTAGAGTTTATATAGTTGATTGGTAAGTGCGGTTTTAATGGCATCAACTCTTGTTTGAGGTACACTAACTCCAAACTTTGCTAAATTATTTACAATGCCTTTCTTTCTTGTTTTGGAATGTATATTTAAACCAACATATAATGGAAAAGGTGGAATTCTATCTTTTTTTTGACGTTTATATATTTCTTCTTGTTTGGTTGGAACTTTGTTTTTTAAACAACTGTAAAATATGAGTTGAGAAATAGTAAATGCAACTTTACTACGAGCTGAATTAATGTTAACATCTTTTACTTCTTTTCCATATAACATCATTCTAACAAAGCTTTTTAATGTGTTTGGGATTAGTTTACTATCTAAACCGTTCAAAAATATTGAAACATTATCAGTATTTGGGACTTTAAAAATTCGGTTTCGAAAAATAGTTGCTGCTTTTACCAAACATAAACCCTCTTCCTCGTTTGTTAAATAACAAGCATCAGAAATAGCAGTTCCCAGGTTTGCCTTAAATGTCAGCAAAACTTCTCTACTTTTTTAAATTCTCCTAATTCTGGTACTAGGTTTAAAATTTTTTCTTTTAGTCTTGTTTTGTTTTCACATTTTGAATTTATATCATAAATCTTTAAACGATTACAAAATAATTGGTAAAGTCCTGAAAGTTGAAACAGAGGAATAGTTGATTCATCTTCATAGCACTGATAGATATATTCCACTATCTCTCCGAGGGCAATCCCGTAACCAATGATGTTTTCACTTTTAATTACTGGTTGGTCTTTCTGTAACGAACGCAAGCGGTTATATAACTGGCTAAGACACGCTTTATGATATTGAGCCTCAGTTGCTACCAGATCACTTTCACTCAGCTTTGCAAGTAATTTAGCATCTGATAGAAATTCAGCACAACTGCGAACCTTTTTATCTAGTTCAAGAGTCATCACTTGATTTTTGTTATCCACCTTCTCACACAAGAAACAATTTTCTTGATAGTTGTTGGCCTGAAATTTTGACCTTGTACCATGGCTAGGGATTGGTAGTTCTTTTGTCGTGTCTAATGCTTTTTTCGTTTAGATGCTCTCTGGTAGTAATAGTTATCAAAATTTGAATAACATTTTGTGTGATATACCGCATTGTAGTTGCAAAGCTGTTGCAGCAAATCTTTGCATTGCAGTCTGGAAGTTAAATCAGCTGACAAACTACCTGTATATAATAAATCTCAATTTTCAGTAAAATATTACTCACTAGTTTCTTTGAATAATATAAAAAAGATATTGGGCGTTAAAAAAAAGCTAAATTTTGCAAAAGATTAACAAAACGAAAGTCTGGTTCAATACTTGGGAAAGTATGAAAACAAAACATAATTATTCCTAAGATAAACTAACCTATCCTCTCTCAAAAACAAATGTCAAAAAAGATGTATTACTGACATAAATATATTGCTATAAAATAAATATATTGATTTTTATAGATCTCACTTATTTTGAATAAATATAGTAAAATAACAGTAAAAGACATCTAAATGCAATGACATCGCAAATGGCGGAAGCATTTATTTAACGTTGAAAAGGAAAAAAGTGAAAAGAAAGGCAAGGAAATCTTTTTGAAGAATAAAAAAGATTAGTTAAAAATAAAGTAAATAAAGAAAATTATTAAAAGGTATAATCAAATCAAAAGATTGAAGAAAAATAAAATACGAAAATGAATAAAAGAATAAAAGAACAAACAAATTTAATAAAACAAAAACAAAACAAAAAAAATCAATTAAAATCAAATCAAATCAAAATCAATTAAAACCAAAGGACCAATTTTAAAAAAAAAGTTCGAAAAAAGTTGAATCATTGAATTTCAATTTGAAAGAACTAATTAAAACATAAAAATAAATCGCTACCAATTTTTCCTTTTTTTTTTTTTGGCAAAAATAACAAATGATTATTATTTTTTTATTTTATTTTATTTTGTAGAAGTTTTTGTGTTTGTATTTTTGTGTAGTAGTTTTTGCTTTCATTTTGTAGTTTATGTGATTGCCTTTTTGTTTGCGTAAAGTTTGTTATTATTTGAGTTGTTTTGGTAATTATTTTCACTTTTGTTTGTTTGTTATTGAGTATTTTCATATTTTTTTTGTCGTATTATTTATTATTTTTTGTCTAATTTTTTTTTTAAACTAATTTAATTTACGCATGCTTTTATTTATTATTATTGCTGTTAATTTTTTTGTTTGTTTGTTTATTTTATTTAGGTGTCACTCCAATGACTAGTTTTTAACTATATGAGTGACACCTAACCTAATTTTGTTAAATTATAAAAACTTGTAATTTTTTAATTTTTGGTTTAAATAATAATAATTCTAAAAGTAGCAAGCTTTTTATAGATTTATTGTAGTCAATAAATGCTAGTGAATAGTTTAAAATTTTAAAATTTTAAAAACAAACATATCAATCACTTTGGTAAACTATAATTACTACGGAAATACCAAAAAACCTAATGCATGAGGTTTATGCTCATGAGAGTTACTTATTTTGGAAGATACATTTACTTATGAACAAAAAACAACTAAAAAAAAACATTTTTTGTTTACATACACTGTTTTCACTAACCTAAACAATTTATTAAATTCTGTTTGTTTTAAAACTTTTACAGCATGACCACGCGCATAATTTCTGTCTTTATTTCAAGCCGATTTTACACTATAAAATGAAGTTTTTAAAGTCCATTTCTAAAAAAATCTCTATAACTCAAAACCTAACACATGTACAATTGGGGTACTTTTCTAAATCAATTTGTATAGTTGTTAACAATTGTTTCGCCAAGTTTCATGCTGGTATCACATCTTAAACGATTTTGCTAAATATTTATGCTTAGAGCCCCCACTATATTGAAAAGTATGTGATCTTAGAAAAAATGTAGTCAATCATCTACAAAATATTATAGAATAGTGAAGGAAGTAATGGAACTTTTTGTTAGAGTTGTTAAGAAGAAAAGAATTGAAATTTTTGCAGTGTTTATTAAACTGATCACCTTCTAGAAGCCTTCTTTACAGTTGCAAAATACAATAAAATTTTGGAGTAATGAAATTTATAAAAAGTAATAGTTTCAAAAAATATTTTTTAAATTATAATATGACTGTCTTTGTTTTTCGTCATTTACAGCTAATGAAGCTGTAAATGCTAAAATGCGTCATTTACAGCTAATGAAGCTGTAAAAGCTAAAAAAACCCATAAATAATGGTTCACAATGTTTTAGAATCAGAGTTCAGGTTTTCTATCGTGTTAGTAATCTCAGACTAGATCAAGACATATTGTGTGCGTGTTTGTGTGTGATGCGCATATCGTTTTTGAAAGTATTTGAAATATATATAATATATGTAACAGATTCATTTATACTATATAATTCTCATTTAACATTTTACAATTTTATTTAAAAAGTATAAAAAAAAATGTCAATTATAGTTACTGACTCCAAATATAGTTTAAGGAATCATTTTAGAGGATTAACAGTTTTTAAATATATTTATAAAGCTTTGAATAAATTTTTGTTTTTGATAAGGTTTTTAATAAGCTAGATTATTCTATATTTTCCGTGATATTTGTCCGTGATATTTTTCCGTGATATTTGCAATAGTAAATTTTATTCTGGTAGTTGCAAAGCTAGATTTTTCTATATTTTTTCCGTGATATTTGCAAATTTTATTCTGGTAGTTGCAAATAAGCGTTTTAATTTTCTTTTTAGAAAATTTGTTACTTGCCGAGACGCAAATATATATATATATATATATATATATATATATATATATATATATATATATATATATATATATATATATATATATATATATATATATATATATATATATATATATATATATATATATATATATATATATATTACTTTATCAAACCACAAAAATAATGGTAATGACACTCATAAAAGATGTTTGTTAAAGGACCAGTATGAAAAACTTGTATTTGATATAAAAACATGAAGGTATCAAGAATGGCATAAAAGACAAGAAATGTTGTTATAATTGCAATTGATACCAACAATCCTTTAAATATTTTTCTGCCATGTTGGTTGGATCGAACGTTAGCTTTGTGCATGTGATTAACTATTAAAACATACGTGTAAAAAAAGAAAGAAAAAGTAATTACAAAAAAATCAAAACAAGTCCAAATAATGCAGCTATAACTTTTTTTATATTTTTAATACGTGTAAGCTTCCAATCAATGCAGCAATACCCAATATAACTACTATCGTCATCATTTTGTTTTTGACCAATACATGATATATTTTACGTTTAACTTAATTTGCAAAAATTTGTTAATTACATGGCGATACTTACTAAAGGCCTTCCCGTCGTGAATCCGTATTTTTGACTGGGGGCGGACAAAGTTACGGAAAATATAAAAAATGGTTAAATAAGTTAGCGAACTAATCTATTATTTTTAGTTAGTTTACTAAATTTTAAAAGCACTGTATTAATGCACAAATCATCTATTGCACTGTTTATTAACTATCATCAAATTTGAATAAAACATTTTGAAAAAAAGAATAAAATACAATATTTTTCAGAATAACGAGTTGCAATTATTTAAAATCTAAATCACAAAAGAATAAACAAACTTTAAAATAATGCAAAGGAAAAAAAAAATAATACATCAAGACAAAAAAACAAAACATCAAAATATACATCCATAATGTAATAAAAAAATGTAAATAATGATTTTTCAATATTATACAGCTAACTTTAAAACCGTGAATGCAGGTTCCTTATTGGACTTTGGTGAAAAAAGCAAACAAAAATTTTTAAGATATATATTTGATAATATTGTATCATGTTTCTTTAACATATTAAAGTTATAAATATCAGATAACATCATAAATGTATTACAGAATGACTTTCTTCACTTTTGTTTTTCTCAATTTCAAAAACAATGAAACAAAAAAATACCCACTGCACACAGCAATCGAGAGGTATATTCAATCCACCGCGGTTCATAGTTTTTATATAGTCTCCATATAACTCAAAATAAAATGTAATATCATTTAACAAATTATTTTCACTTAGATTTTAGTTTAGGTAATTACTTAATAATGTTCTGAGATTTTTCACTTATAAAATAGCCAAATTTTTGACAAGAATGCTCGATATAAATAGCATAATCTGAAACATCAACTTTTAATTGCAATAACAGTTTCTCAAGTTTAAAGCTTCAACAACAATTTGAACTGTTATAAAGTATAAGTGTTATAAAGTCGGCTGAACCTTGCCTAAACCTTCTGGGTACTTTTTCAATGTAGTCTGTTGAAAACTCTCCAAACATAACATAATCAAAATTATTCTTTAGCAAATATTTACACATCTCCACAAATCCATAACATGCATGCCAAATTGAAGTTAAAGATTTCATTCTATGACCTAGCTCACCACTCATTTTAAACGCCATATCTCTAAAATCTACAAATGTCTAATTTTTCAGAAATCTTACGAGAATCTAAAAATCGAATATCCCCATAAATTTGTTTTACACTTACAATTTTCAAAAATTTAGTAACTTTTTCTAAAAAACAAATGGTTTCATTCATATTGCAAGGGTGGATAACTTTTGAATAAGTTTAAAGAGCAGCTTTAGTTTCATTGCAAAATACTCTTAAACAATGTGATACTTTTTGTCTTTCAATGGGTTTTTGATGTATACCTAATTTAGCCTGATAACTTAATTAGCTGATCTTTCTCAAAATCAAAGATAGATTTAAGGACATTCCACTTAGCAGTTAAATTTTGATCCTTTTCAAATTGTAATTCCTGCATTTTTTCTGTAATCCAGTTATTCCAAATATTTTTTAGTAACGGGTGATGCGGAAGTTATCGGACAAATTCTAATTTCATTATTTGAGCATTATAATTAGTTTTTGTGGTTTTATGCGTAGGCATAAACGTTCTATAAAATATAAACTTTATTATTTGAAACACAATTATTTAAAATGAGGTTAAATGCAGCTGAACGAAAATCTTTTCGAAAGCGACTAAAAATGTTTTTTGTAAATAAACCTAATATAAAAAAAAAAAAATCGTAAATCATTTTGAAAAGGAAGGATTTGCTCGAAACACAATATATGATAACCTAAAAAGACTTGAAACTGTTCAATCGTTTTCTGGTAGAAAGCACCCTGGTTGTCCGACATCCTGGACTAGAGAAAAGAAAGCCGAATTAACGAGACTTGTCAACAATCGAAAAGGGGTCAGTCAGAGAAAAATAGGTATTAAATTCGGTGTAAATCAATTGACAATTGGTCGTCAGTTAAAAAAAATGAATATTAAATATAGAAAACGCGAAAAGGCTCCAAAATACACTATAGAGCAACAAATAAAGGCTAAGAAAAGAAGCAGGAAACTAGTTAACCAACTCTATAACACAAAATTGCTTCTAGTCATCGATTTTTTGCTGGGGACAACATGCCAGGAAATTCTGGATACTACACAAACAACAAAAAGACATGCCCAGGAAGTGTTCGTTTTATAGGAAAAGAGAAATTTCCAAAAAAATTATTAATGTGGATAGCCATATCTGACCGTGGTATGTCCGAGCCATTGTTTCGCACTTCCAAGGCTGTAGCGATCAATTTATCAATCTATATTAATGAATGTTTAGAAAAACAACTTCTTCCATTTATTCACAAGTATCATTGAGACTTTAACTATTTATTTTGGCCAGATTTAGCAAGTTCTCATTATTCTAAAGATTCTCTAAATTGGATGGACCAATATGTCTATTACGTTGATAAAGAATCCAATCCCCCAAATGTGCCTCAAGCACAACCAATTGAACATTTTGGGGGACATTTGGCACTGAAGGTTTACGAGGGAGATTGGCAAGCTTCAACAGAGCAAGTTTTAATTGATCGCATTAAACTAAAACTACAAGAAATTGATTTAAACTTTTTACAGTCGGATATGAAAGGCGTCAGAGCAAAATTGGGATCAATTGCAGATGGTGGTGTTTTTTCATATGTACATAATAAAAAAGTAGAAAAATTCCACGTTTTGTTAATCACGTTTTTCCTTCAACCCTCTCAAATAATTTAAAAAACGCTTGATTTGTTCGATCACAAATAACTGAAATAATTTTCCATTGTTAGACTTAATTGAATTAATGACATAGCATACTTGCTAAAACAAAAAAGAAGCATCCAAATGATAGACTATCATTTTGCATAAAAAAGATGGTCCACCTTTTAAACATTTAACCATAATACCCAAAACACCATTTGCTAACAACTCTGGATTATTTTCTGCTTTTCTAAAAAGATAAAAATGATTAAAAAGACTTGAGAGACTTGAACTTTACTTTAAAAGTTTCAAAAGTTAATCAAAAGTTCAATTTCTATGATGATCCTCTAAATTTGAAACAACCGTTCTAATAAAGTCAGTGTCTGAAACTTTCTTTGTCATAGATACAACTTTTGTAAATGTTTTTACACTTGGCAGTTTAAAATCTTTTCGTAACTGATTGTATAAGCTTCGAGACATTGAAAAATAACAATACGATCTGATCATAGTTTCTACATTAGATATTTTTACCTACTTCTGATGCATTCACAGATGTAATAAGATCTTATAATACCAAATTTTGATAATCAATTTCAATGTTGTTCAGAAAACAAATTGTTTCTTCAACTCTTGACCAGCAATCAAGATATATAATACGATTTTTTGATAGTGAAGAAATAAAACAATAAACACCACCATGAAAACTTTCAAATTTAAAATTGCTTGAGATATGAACAGCCAACCCTATGTTTGCTACAGTTAGCATAAAAGGAATTTGATTGGATGTGAAAAACATCATTTATAACAAAAGTTGCTTCGGGACAAAAAATTTCACAATTTTGAATATCTCCACATTAAAAAATAAATGTAAACAAATCGTTTTTTAAATGTTGCGACACCTCAACACACTTTTCAGTTCTGATTGAAGACAACACTTTAGTAGTGGACCTTGGTTTTAAAGGTTGAGTTGGTACCACACTAGGTGGAATGTTTGGAAAACTTGAAAGAGATTCAGCTGGTCTAACTTTCCCATTGACAATAGTTTTTAAAAAATTTCTGGAAAATGTCTTGTATAGACAACAGTATCTGGTTTATTTGGAAAATTACTTTTTAGAACTAAATTTATACAACAATTTCTTTCTTCTTTATTGGAGGAAAGCCTAAAAACTCGTTGTAGAAATCAATAACTCACAAATCTTGATTGACCGCCTCCAGTCAAAAACACGAATTAGCGACGGAAAGGCCTGTAATAAGTTTCGCCATTGTCAAATACCAACCAACAAATTGTATTATAATAAACTACTGTAAAGGTTGCACCTACACAAAGTAGAGTATCATTAAAAATAGTGTTTTTAAGCACAAAATAACCTCCAACTCCAAAAACTAAAATTAAATCAATGCCAACAATGCAAAGTTGAATAAGAATAAATCGCTGCATTAAATCAAACTCATATTTAATTTTAACAAGTACAGCAAAACCAAAGACATTAAAAATGAGTCCAATAAAAACAAAAAGTTACTTAAACAACAAACATTTCAAAAACAACCTTTGAACGCTTGTGTTCAAAGGTTGTTTTTAAATTAAAAATAAGCGTTCAAGTATATATAATTCGATGTGTCGAAATATATACTTGAACGCTTAATTTATTGAATTATTATTATCTGTAAAGAAAATTAAAACAGTATCAAATAGACAAATTTGTATGTATAAAACTAGATATATAAATATATATTTTTCGTTTTGCCGACGTTGTTCTAACGTTTGATAGACAAAACGTAAGAATAACACCGTTATGCCGACGTTGGAACATTGTTGGAATTTAGTTAATTTGCGTCGCGACCAAAAATCCAAACAAATTACAACAACGGCTCGACGTCTTTTTCTTAGGGTAAATACGCCAATCAACGGCCATTAACCATTTACTGGCCACTTTTAAAAGTTTTTCTCATAAAAATCTACGGCACAAGTTGTCATATATTATTATTTAAACTCAATGACTTCATTAAAACTTTGCAAATATCGCAATTTCAGAAAAGTTCTACAAGGTTTTAGTCCCTAAAACTAAATGTCAAAAACATTATTAAAAATGTAACAATTTTACGCTTTGTTTTCTTAAATTCATACTTTATAGTCTTTTTGAGCGTTGCAAGTATTTGTGCCAGTCCATTCAGGAAGGAAATAAAAGATAAATATGTACACTTTGAAACAAAAGTATTTAGTTGATGTTTCACATATAATGTTTTAACTGAATTAGATTAATCCTTTTCTAATAAACCGTTTACTGTCCGGTTAATTAATCCATTTACTGGCCATGGTCAATAAATGGTATCAGGTATAAAATTTTTTAGCTTCACATATTCATATAGGATTTTCTCACACTTAGTTATTATTCATGTGTGAGAAAAGTTAAGATATTAAAAACATCCACATTTTAGAATAATTTCTGATTTTCTGAGTTCATTCTACTTTTAGAGTTAGGGATCGTCCATAAAGGACGTCATTCAGAATTTAATTAATAACCAGTAGTAGAAGTTTATTGGCTCCCTTCCGCGGAGATTTTCGTAGAACAAAAGGCGCTATATTACTCTTAAAGTCTCTGCGCACGAGAGCCAACATTCTCCCACTTCTTGACATTAGTTAAACTTAAAGTGACGTCCTTTATGGATGACCCCTTACTTTAAAAGTAGAATGCTCAATCATTTTAAAGCTACTTTAAAATCATTATAAAGTTACTACTTTTAAATTTACTTTAAAAGTAGAATGAACTCAGAAAATTTTAGTTAATTATAATTATAGTTAATTATGTTCTGATAACGTTGATTTAATAAAAATATACCATTAAAGTAAATATATGGTTTTCCTAAATGTATTTTATGAATGCATGTTTTTATTTTTTTATTTTTAATAGATAATAATATTATATAAAACCATGAAACCAGTTATTTCAACAAGGATAATAAAAAAACGCATGCTGTGGACTGAGAATAACATGAAGCTAGCAGTACATGCAGTTGCATTGGGTATGTCTCAACGGAAAACAAATGTATCATATAAAGTTCCGCGATCGACTCTGCAAACCATAATCTCTGGAAAGTCCAAAATAGGAGCGAAACCAGGGAAAAAGCCAATGCTAGGTGACCTTGAAAAAAAACTAATTAATTATGCTGGCAATCGTGCCCAAATGGGAATCGGTTTTGGGAAAAAAAAAATTTATAATTTATGTTGCAAAGCTTGCTAAAAAACATAACATGAGTTTTAAAAATGGTTGACCTAACGAAAAGTGGTGGCAACTACTTAAAAAGAGACACGGTTGTGTTAGTCTTCGTTGTTCAGAAGCTACAGCTTCTATATGACACATGTGTATAGATAGGATAAAGTTTTCCAAATATTTTACTTCTTTAGAAGTTCTGATACAAAGTAAGAATTTACAGGACAAACCAGGATGCATGTGGAACATGGATAAAACAGGGATGCAACTAGAGCATTAACCTAGACGTGTTGTTGCCAGGAAAGGCTCAAAATATATTTAGAGTCGAACAAGTGGAAACAAGGAAATAATTACTGTTATATGTTACATAAATGCAGCTGGTCAATTCATACCACCTCAAATAATAGGGAAAGGAAAAACTGTACGAACTCTTTATGGTTTTGATACCGAAAATGCTCCAAGAGGAGCAACATGAAGTGTGCCTGAAAAGGGCTGGACAAAACGAGGTATTGCGGAGTTATGGTTTGAGAAAACATTTTTTCCAAATATTTGCCCAACAAGACCACAGATTTTAATCCTAGATGGACATGACTCGCCAATTTTGTTGAAATGATTGAACTGGCTATTGTAAACCAATATGAAATTGTTGAGCTTCCAGCTCACACCAGCAACTGGTTGCAGCCTTGTGACAGAACAGTTTTTAAGTCACTGAAAACTGCTTATTCTGAGGAATTCCAAACAGTAATGAATGACTACCCAGGTGTAGTAGTTTCGCATTCTAACTTTTGCGGTTTATTTTTAAAAGCGTTGAAATATCCTATGACTGACACAAATATACGCTCAGGATTTAGAGCTGGTGAAATTTATCCCTTTAATCCAGATGCTATTCCTAAAGAGGCATACATCCCAAACATTTTATATAGTAAAATTTCTGATGCTGTCCCAGGTCAAAATGTATGCAACATTTCAATAATAAACAACCTTCCATTATTGTCTGATCTATCAAAAAACAGCTTTGCAATTAACTTGCTGTCTTCTAACAAATAAGTAGAAGAAAATGAGTTTATTGATTTTTTAATTCAAGACAATGATGATGCAAAATTTAAATATTTTTACAGAACAGAGCTATGCAAGAATCAAACCGAAGACAATGAGTTTATTGATTTTTAGGTTCAAGACAATACTCTGGGTTTGAATATTGATAGTGATATAGTCTTGAAGAAGTAGAAGTAATTGAATCAACATTAGATTCAAATGATAAAAAAAAAGTTTTTGCAAAACATTAACAGATCTTCCATTTCCATTTGCTAATTCATCTTGTCTATCAGACAAAGATTCAGATGTTCTTACATATCTTTCTCCACAAATTAAACAAAAAAAAACACTCAACAAACTCTAATTTAAAGAGGCTTATAATGCAAAGCTTGAAGATAGGGCTTCAAAGGTAGCTAGTGAAAATAGAAAAGTTGAAAAACAAAAGATTTTGAAAGAAAAAAAAGAAAATTCTGCAAAAAAGAAGCTAGATCGTATATATCAAACTTGAAGAAATTGACTAAGGTGAATGAAAAAAAAAAAATGATATTTTATAAGAAATATTTTTTTAGGTATTTTTGTTCATGTTAATTCAACTTTATAAATGTAAAAATAATTTAATTGAACAAGTTATCTTAATTTTATGGTGTGCTTTTTATTTATTTTTTTATTATTTTTTTTAATTTTATGATAATAAATCAATTACAATGCCCTATTTAATCAAATACAGCTAACGGCCAATAAATGGTTAAGATGGCCAGTATTTGGTAAAATTGTTTACCTTTAATATCTGGGTTATATATAATTTTATGTTATTTATAATCACAATAATTTTTACTTAAAACATCAGAGCTTTTGATTCTCTAAAATTTTTTATATGGTATGTAGCATATGCTTAAGTATTTTTCTGTAACGGGTGTTTCTTGTAAAAATGTGGCCAGTAATTGGCGTAAGTACCCTACTGGGATATTAATAAATTATTTATCATGAGGTATTACATTTTCTTTGCTTTCGCAGTTATTTTGTCGGAATTCATGGACAATTATAAACAACTTTAGCATAAAAACCATTTTAAGTATGAATTTTCGCCTTAGCAAATAACTCTTTTCAAATTTTTTACTCGTGCTTCAAAAATCTTTATTAATAAAAATATTGGTATCTGTTAGTTTCGATGAGTTATCAGTGATCGCTTTTTTGTCCTCGTAGTCGTGCAATTTTATAACAATTTTTTGTTCGCGATTATCATTGAAAACTCCAAATACAAAACTATTTCCAGCTGTTTCTTAATGGAACTTATCACACAAGTAATATTTGCTCAATTCTATTTTACTTCTTCACTGCTGATTCACTGCCCAATTAAACTTTATTTTTTATAAATACAGAATAGTTTTTTTTTCCCGATAAATATTGACTAAACTAAATTAAATTGAAAGTAAAAATTATTGTTGTTCTACCAATCTAAGGGGAGCGTATTATCTCCAGAAATATCCCACCAATGGTCAACCAGATAGAAAGCTTTCTACTAATGGAAACAGTTTAAGGTTTTAATACATTTTAATATTACTTTTAAAAACTTAACTACATAAGTTTGCTCTTTTTGAATTTAATTTATGTAACTCAAAATTAAGTTTATCCAAAGGTTTATTCTCTTCTCAGTGTGCTACAATTACGCATGCGTGAATGTAAAATATTTTTTAATGTTTAAAAAAATCGTTTAAAAGTTGTCCGCTTATTCTATGCTATCTTTCTAACTAGACTTCTTCTGACTTTTTGAGAATGTCGATCTCCAAATTACAAACCATTTAGTTACTTTAAGGTGGAATCCAAGAAGCGAACTTGAAATTTAAAGTCATACTTCAAGTCTGAAATTTGAATTGAGCAAATGCAAAGAGCGAGCCTGAACTCAAGCTATACTTAAAAACCGGTCTCAAGCTATACTTGAAAAGCCAACATGAAAAAGCAAAAATCTTTTCCAAATGCAAGAAGCGAACTTGAATTTTCAAGGTATACTTCAAATCTGAAGTCTGACTAAAGTGTAATGCAAGAAACAAACTTGAAATGAATTCGTTCTTGAAAATCAGATTTCAAGTCGTTTTTTAAAGTTAAGTAAAACCGGTCTTCAAAACAAACTTGAAATTAAAAAAAATAAAAAATCGTCATTACCATTTTGTAAATATGTGGTCTAAAGTTTTGACCGCATATTTACAAAATTTTGAATTACTAATGAATCATTATTTTTATACTTTATAAATACATTTCACCAGTACAACAACTGTCAATTGTGTTTCGGTTTTATGTTACTGGTTTATTTCAGGTGAGAAAGTATATATATTATCATCATAATTATATTATCATAACTATAATTACACCAAATTAAGTGTATATATATATACATATATTTATGCATATATATACATATGTATATACATACATGTGCATATATATACATATGTATATATATATTCATATATATACATACATATATATATATATATATATATATATATATATATATATATATATAGATATATATATATATATATATGTATATATATGCATATATATGTATATGTATATATATATATGTATATATATACATTTACATATATATATATATATATATATATATATATATATATATATATATATATATATATATATATATGTATATATATACATATGTATATATATACATATGTATATATATATATATATATATATATATATATATATATATATATATATATATATATATATATATATATATATATATATATATATATATATGTATATATATATATATATATATATATATTAAGAACAATTATATATATGCATATAAGAGTATATATATTTTTTATAAGCTTGTTTCTTCTATATTCACAGTGAAGATAACTTTTCAAGGGAAAATTCTGGTAGTTGGTTCTTGTTTGCAAAGTAAACATTTTAATTTTTTTTTAAGAAACCTTGTTACTCGCGGCGACGCAAATATATATATTACTGCATCAGTCCACAAAGATAATGGTAACGATATTCTAACAAAAATGGTTTTGAAAGGATCAGTATGAACAACTTTTATTTTATATAAAAAGATTAAGGTATCAGGAATAGCAAAAAAAACAATAAATGTTGTTATAATAGCAAGTGATACCAACAATCCTTTAAATATTTTTCTGCGAGGTTGGTTGGATCGAACGTTTGCTTTTCCCATACCATTAACAATTAAAGCATAAGTGTAAAAAATGAAAGAAAAAGTAATTATAAAAAAATCAAAGCAAGCCCAAATAGCGTAATAATAATATCTTAAACTATTTGACATATATAAGCTTCCAATCAGTACAGCAGTACTCCATATAACTATCATCATCGTCATTGTTTTTTTTTTTTGACCAATACATGATATATTTTAAGTTTAACTTAATATGTAAAAATCTGTCAAATACCAACCAACATACTGTATTATAATAAGCTACTTTTAAAGCCACACCTGCACAAACTAGTACGTCATTAACAATAATGTTTTTATGCACAAAATAATCACCAAATCCGAAAACTATACTTAAACCAATGTCAACAATGCAAAGTTGAATAAGGATAAATCGCTGCGTTAAATCAAGCTCACTTTTGAATTTAATGAGTACAGCAATACCAAAGACATTGAAAATGAGTCCAATAATACAAGAAACCATAAAAACAACAAACATATCAAAATTAACCTTTATACTTGTATGTCTAATACATTAAATTATTGTTACCTGTTTAGAAAATCAAAATATATCAAATAAACAAATATATATATATATATATATATATATATATATATATATATATATATATATATATATATATATATATATATATATATATATATATATATATATATGTGAGTAAGTGCGTTTTTTAATTGTTGATGTTTTTTTATTGTCCATCTGTTCAACTGAAATAAAGCACAACCGCACATTTTGTTGAGCAGTAATTAATTTTTTTAACTTTTATAAGCTAAAAACAATAAAATTTAAAAAATTAAAGAAAAAAGTTGTTAAGATCAAATAAAAAGTTATAGAAGATAAAAAAAAAACAGCTGTTTTTTTCATTTATCACAGCATTTCTTATTTGAACTGTAACACCAATGTACTTTTAAAAAAATGCTGTTTGTTTTGGTTTTCCTTAGATTATTCAGGTATAATTTTGAAAAATAAAAAAAATGCAAAAGTGGAAGTTATAAAAAGTATTCTATTAAAACTTATTTTTTCTAAGGAATTAAAGTATATTTATCAAGTAAATTCATTTATCTATTCCGTGCTTGATTCCGTTTTAAACTTAATATATTCTTTAATAACATTAACGAAAACGATTCCTTGTTTAAAAAAAAAATATATTTAAAATATATTTAAATATATTTTTTAAATATATTTAAAAGTTATTAAGGTGCTTCTAAAAGTCCTTACGGTCTTATCGCAGAGCACCGCGGAAGAGTATTTAACAAGGAAGTTCACGCCTCCTTCCTTACTAATAACGTTAATTGGGATAGAGTCGTTGTTAATTCTCGGTTAATTATAACACAATTTTTGTCCCTTTTTTTCTTAATGTAACTTTGCTTACACAACGACAGCACAAAGAAAAATCGTTTTTTTGTGAGAATAAAACGAATTTTTTTCATTTTTGTTATTATGTTTAAGTAAAAACAAAAATTGTACAAGGAATAGGCAAAACACAGTCGGAAACCACTCAATAAGGTTCAAAAAGGCTTAGATTTTCTAGATTGCACTTTGAATCATTCTCTCAAAGTAGGCCACAAATGTAGTCCCCCATCATATTTTTGTTATACTCTCTTTGGTAACGACGCTAAAAGTCCAATATATCTTAATGAAAGCGCTCGCAATGCTCTTTGGAGTAAGCGCCCATGTTCTCTTTGAATTTGTTAAAAATGCGAATTAAGAATATGGAATTTTAGAGGTTTTCTGCATTCCATTTTGGCGTATATCTTTATGAGAGTCTGCAACAAATCCACATAGTTTTCACTTTAAACAACTGCTACGAAACTACTTCAAGGCGCTCTTTCCTGTTCAACAGCTTTGCAAAATCCTCACATTCAATGATCTTCTTGATCTGTGGTCCGGCAAGTATACCAGCCCTGACCTTAGCCTCGGACAGGATTTGGAAAAAGATTTTGGAAGTATTGAAATGCTCCTGAATTTTTGTCAAGAGCAGTGACAATTTGCTTAATGAGGCCTAACTTAATGTGCAGCGGTGGCATAAGTACTTTATAAGGCTCTATCCGCGCCACCCACTTCACATTGCTCTGCCCAACAGAAAACTTGGTCCGTTGTGGCCAGCCCGTTGTGCGATAATGCATCTTAGTACCACGGGTGTCCCAGAGACGGAGGAAACAAGAAAGTTTTGTGAAACCTTCTAGAAGACTTACGAGGAATGATACCATTTTGAAGTCACTGATGACCTCCCATCCGCAGTCGTCATACTTAAATGCACTCAGCAACATTTTAACACTGGCGTAGTCTTCTTTGTGATGTATATTGTAGGCCATTGGGAGAGACGGGTAGTTATTTCCGTTGTGAAACAACACCACTTTGAGGCTCCGGGATGAACTATCTATAAATAGGCGCCATTCAATAGGATTACATGCGTTATCTATAACCTGTAATAGACTTGCACTATTGTTACAGAAGCACAGCCCATCACCCTGACTGAAAAAGTTGGAGAACCTTTGATGCCATTTTCTCTGATCCGTGACTTGTACGCTATTATCAACCAAGTTCCTCTTTTTGAGCCTGGAAATCAGAAGCTCAGCATTTCGTAAGCCAAAGGTTCTTATTTAAATCGTTTACGTCTTTCTTGTAAGCGAAGCACAGCTTTCTATCCCCAACTTCATCAGCGGAATTGTAGTCCATATCTCCATTATCTGTCTCGTATCTGATTTGCTGTTGTCTCCTGAAGATGGCCAATGCCGCCTATGAGGAGTTGGAACAGGCAGATATGGGTTGTATGGTACTGGGGCGATGGAAGAAGGTATGTCCGGTATGTTTAAAATTAGCAGCAATTAAATTAGCTATCATCTAGATGTTAAATAACTAAACAAACACTTCAAAGCAATTATTTTTCTCTAAACTTAGTTGATAAAACCTTAAAGTCTTTACTAAAGAATTTTATTTCTTCTAAAGAAAATGTACACTCTTCAAAATCTCTCGATATTCATTACTTCAAATTTCCCTATATCGGACAAATCTCAAACACCAATAAACATTACTTTAAATAAATGTATCAACAAATATTGTAAAAAAACGTCAAGTCAAATTAGTCATGACACATTTTAAAATGTGTCAGTATTAAAATAACTTGACGTTTCGACATGTTAACTAATTTGACATGTTCTCAACTAAGACATTTCACCTAACATTCAAAAATTTTTTGCTGCATAATAATTTTTATGTCTTAAGCTGTAGCAGTAAGGCTAGATCTTACGTTTGGAACATCTCAATTCTAATGAAACCTGACACATTAACAAACATCTCTTATCTTCTTTTAAATGTAAAAATTCTAAATATCCATTCTTGAAAAATACTAAATATCCATTCTTGACAGGCCATCTTTTAAATGCTTAAAATCAAAAAGAATACCTAAAAAAAAAATAAAAAATATATTGAACTTGAAAAATCTTCACTCAACATGATATACTGCTAACTGAACTTAAAAACTATGGCATTAGAAACAATGGTTTACTTTGGTTCAAAGTCTATATAACAGACAGAAAACAAATCATATGCTAAAACTCAAAAGTAACAAGTAAACACTCATTATCTTGTGGGGTTTCTCAGAGCTCTATTTTAGAGCCATTATTGTTTCTACTAAACATAAATGATCTATAATTATCATCAAATTTTATAAATTTAATTCTGTTTGTTGATGATTCCAATCTATTTTATTCACAAAGATATTAAAATACTTTTTAAACACGTTAATTAACAATTACAAAAAGTTAATGAGTGGTTTTTAAATAACAAACTTTCTCTAAATTCAGACAAAAACAATTTTATATTATTCCATTTACTGAATAAAATTGATAGCATCCCATTAAAATTTCCATACTTTATTATGAACAAAATTATTATTAAAAGGAAATCTTCAGTAAACATTTTAGGCGTGGAGTTGGATGAAAATTTACGACGGAATTTTTTATATAAACAATATATAAAAAATTTTTTAAAAAAGATTAGAATGATATATAAAGCTAAACTATTTCTTAATGTTAAATCACTAAAAGATTTATACTTTGCTTTTATTCATAGTTATTTAACGTACTGTAACATCGCTTTGGCAAATACCTATTATACAAAACTGAAAAAGCTTTGGACAAAAACAAATTGTTTTAGAGATAAGCTAATTGTTTTAGAGCTAAGAGAGAAGATCCTTGTTTCTTGTGTTTACTCAATATTTATAAAATCAATTTAAATCAAATTTTAGTCTTTATGTATAGAATTTAGCAAGGACTGTTGCCAAAAATATTTGAACCCTTATTTTAGTTATATCCTTCATATATACACTACAAGATTCTCGAAAAACAACTTTGTTGTTCCAAAATATAGTTTTAAAAATTAGGCTTAAATTTAATTAAGTATTGTGGGCCATATCTATGAAAAACATTCTCAGACATAGCTGATAAAAGATAACCTCTCTATATCTATTTAAAAAGGATTTTAAACTGTTCTTCTTATTTATTGATTACGCTTTGCTAAATTTTAAATGTTTATTGTAAATAAAGTTAAACTCAAATATAAAAATTAAAATAAATTTAAAAAAAATTTTCAATCATAATAGATATAACAAAGTTTATTAATGATATTACCACTTTTTCAGAATGGTATGTGTATTTTTTGTTTTTTCCAATTGTTGTAAATGTAAGCAGCTTAGCAACTACTATTTGCTTCTTTATGCATTAAAACTTATATTAAAAAATAAGATATATTATCTTTTAGTTTATATACTTACGTCTTCATAATAATGCATTAGTAAATTACGATTTTATAAAAGTGCTCGGTATTAAGAATCTATGTGCTCTTCTTGTTCAAGCTATTTATTTTATTGCATTTGTAACTATATAAAAGTTGTATTTATAGTGAAACGCGAAATAAACAAAGTTTTTTCGTTTTTAACAATAAGTTCAATTTCTTTTTTTAAAAAAAGTTTTATATGTACAGAATATGTTATAGAGGCATATTTTTTATAATAAAGTTTATTTATTAATAAATAATTCAGAATCACAAGTAACTTAAATGTTGAACCAAAAAAATGTTTGATAATAAAAAAAATTAGAAAATGTATCAACTGCTTCCATTAGCACTGAAGGCAACATAGTTGCTAATGTAGATGATGTAGATGCTCTAGTTTATGAAATGTTGATGACAATAATGAAGTTGATTTTTCTTTATTATTACACTAGCCCCAGTCTCCCTTACGCATGAAATTTATTTCTCCCGGTGTTTTGATATTTTTAGAATTTTAAGTTTTTTTAAAAATCCTTTTGTTTGTTATAGATTATAATATCTTTACCTATGTTATGTATACAATATCTATAAAGCGTCAAAAGTGTTTTATTTTGTATTTTCAAAAAATCGAAAAAGATTAAGTGAAATTTTCAAGTGAAAGTAAAACTGTAAAACTTAATATACGTTTTAATACGTTGTAACATTACGTAATTTTAAGTTTACGCAGGTTAGATATTTGCATACACTTTCGTTTACGTTATTTTTTAACAAAAAGTACTGCTACTCTTATTTGCCATTACCTCGGTTGCAATGGCTTTAATGTCAAACACGCTCAAACGGGCACTACACTATTAAGTTTGGCAATAATATATAAAGATACCCTAGATAATGTATCTGTTGAAAATAATTTTTTACTAAAAAAAGAAACGTAAAAATCACAGCAACAAAATTATTCAAAAATTTATTGCCAATAAGCGACGACACATAAAGAGACAATTAAGTGCATTACAAAGAGATTAAAATTTTCGGAATGAAGCTGAAGGAGATGCTCGATTTAAATGAGTTTCTTGCAGAGCGTAAAATGTTATTAAATATAAATTCCTTGTTATTTGAACAACTTTGAAACACTTTCATGCAAAAAATTGTTAATGGGTAGGCTGGATCTTCAATGAATTAGTTAGGAATTGAGCAATAACCATGTAAACTGTACAATGTTTGTGGTAATATCCTTTCAATTAACTTTTACTGGTAGTAGAATTTGTAAACATCTTTGCATCATGTACAGATTCTGGTCATTTGCATTCAACATCAATAAAGTATTCTTTACTATCACATACTGCTTGTAAATTTAATGATAAAGATTGCTAATAACAATAATAGTCTTGTGCATTTTTAGTAAGACATTTTAGTTGGACATTAATGCCGTCAATGCATTCAAAGGCTTTAGTGCTTAAGCAAATCATAGCAAAACATTACTTCAACAGACAAGCTAGTTTTATCATATCCTTTATATTTTTAGGTAGATGTAAATATTATGGCCCAACAATATTATTAATGGCATTGCACACAACTTTTAAAGTTTTTGAAACAGTACATTAATGAATGCCAAAATAATTTGCTGTCATTCAAAGGTGTATTTTAAATAATATATGGATAGTACTAGTTTCATGTGTGTAGTTAAGAAACGATAATTTGGACAATTAGGTTTAGAAAGTGCTGTGAATAGACTGCACTCTCAAATTATGAACAACATAAATTGTATATTACTTATATTAATAGACGTGTTGAAGTAACTTTTCATTCTGGAAGGGTTGAAATTCAAAATGAGGTATTTAAGCCGGGATGAAAACGGCTATATAATAATAAGCTTTTTTCATTACCCTGGTACTGGGATGTAGTTTTAATCCGTGCTGAATTTCACTCATGTAATTAGCCCCTAAGATTTGATAACTTATCTCTGTGTTTAATGAAACTTAGAACAGTTAGCCATGAATGTCCTTTTTTACGTAATGATGTAGAATCCTAGTAATCTTTTTAACAAAAAGATTATTTTAAAAGCATTTTTATTTCTAAATTTTTTACTTTTAAATGCTTACAAAAACTGGAAAGCACAAAAAATGAGAACTTGTGTGAAAACATGTTGGAAACTTAGAAGCTATAGGTAAGTTTCATGTAATTTTCCCCATAATAACTTTAGAAAATGTCATGCCTCTTGTTTTGCATATTGTGTTAGGGGTAGCTTTAAAACTGTACAAGTTATTTTTATAGGAGTGTAAAAGTTTAGATTTTCAGGTTAATTCGTCATCTCAAAACACAAAAGCAAAAGAGAGTGGTTGTGGGCTGCTAAAAAGAGAGTATGCTGCTAAAGCATAGAAATCTCTAATACAGCAAAAGCTTTGCGTGTATAAAGTAATGGATTCGTAGACATTGCAAATCTACAGGCGCTATGGTTAGCTTGTAAAAATATTTTTTTTCTGAACTTGATCTCCAAACTCATCCATTTAAAAGAAAATCTTCAATGCTGTAATGTGTGCAAGTATCAGGTGTTCAACTACAAAATATGATAGTAACATTGGTTGGGTGCAGTGTGGTACATGCCAAGGGCGTTTTGATCAATATTGTGAAGTTATTAGTGATTCAGAAAAAAGTGTAATGTGTGACAGAAAATAAAAGTGTTTTTCTCTTGAGATATAGAAGGTCTTGATCTCTATATTTCTGAAAAACTCTTTTTTATACGTTTATACGCGTGCAATGAGAAGTTTTAGACGTTGATAATATTTGACTGCGGGTAGAGCTAAAAAAAAACAGTTGTACTCAGAAAACAATTAAGAGCAGAAGCAGCGTCAGTAGATGCGGTTTGTAGTAGAAGTTGACATTGAGTTTCCTGAAGAATTACATGATTTATATGAATTATACATTCGCATGAAAAAAACATAAAAAAATATGCGGTATTTGCCGTATTCGTACATTTTCATGTTTTTTTCATACGAATTATACAATGAACATAACGGGTAATTACCGTTATTTTCAAAATATAATTCATATGAAAAAAACATAACGGTATTTGCCGTTAGGTTTTTTTCATACAAATTACATACATTGAACATGCATAAAAACAAGAAATCTGGCGTTATGTTAGCGTAATGTAAGCGTTATGTTTGAAAACTTGATAAAACGGGTAATTACCCATTATGTTTACTAGCTTTAATAATCTTGAAATATATATATATATATATATATATATATATATATATATATATATATATATATATATATATATATATATATATATATATATATATATATATATATATATATATATATATATATATATACATATATATATATACCAAAATTATTCTTTATAGTTCTATTTTAAAAAAAAAAAAAACAACCAAAAAAAGAATGTTAAAGTTTTCTAGAAATATTCAAAGAAAGTTTCTATTTGAAAAACTCTAGCTTAAGATTCTGATATCACTAAGTCTAATACATTTGTCGTTTCCTTGTTATTTATTTGAAATGTTGGTTGATTTATATTTTGAGTTTATAATATTTTGCGTATTTAAAGTCACCATATATATATAAACTTCAATTTTGATTTTTTTAACAACTTATAGTCAACTTGTTGTCGATAATTTACTTCTCCATGTTTGACGTATCATTACATGTGTGGTTGCTTAACTTCAATATCAATTAATAGTTCAACAAACTTGTTGTTAAGCAATGTTGCATTCGTATACCATGAAGACAGATGATACTTTATTGTCAATTTACTTGATGCAGATTTTGCAGACAATAATTTCTCGAATACTATATCAAAAGGGCTTGTTGATAATTCCTTCTATAGCAAGTTTTGTTGCTTTTGAATTTTTAAAATTGAAATTGCTTTGAACAAAAAGCTAAAACTTTGAAACATAAAACAAACAAACAAGGAAAACTAAAATAATCAAATAAAATTTTTAAAGCATTTACATTATACTACTATAAAATGTGTATTAAACTATAATATCATATTATATATTATAATCTAATATCATTATACTACTATAAAATATGTATTAAACTATAAAATCATATTATATATTATATATTATAATCTAATATCATTAATAAGTCATATTATAAATATAATTTTTTAGAATATTTTTTGTTATAAATTTTATCAATGCAATGAAATTTCAATCAACCAATTTATTTCACACAAAAAATAGAGTAAAACCGGGTCAAGCCGCTCACTTATCAATCAAAATAAAATAAATTATTTCTTTTTCTTTTCTTTTTTTTATTGCAAAAAACCGCGCACTTGAGAAAACATTGAATTCTTTATATTTTAACTTTTTTTTACAAATTAACTATATTAAACTTTTGAACTATATTAAAAAAAACTATACTAAAGTTTTTACATTTTTTGCAACAAAAATTAGGTCCAACTACATATTTCTTTGGTAAACATGCTTCTTTGCACAACCGTTCCCGACACATCGAATTCTCGCATTGCAACATTTCTGTGTGTAACCGTACTCTACACTTTTTACATTTTGCAACTTTTAATCGTTTGGCTGCTGGTGCTTGTTCTTCATTATTGTTTTGCTGAGGTTGCTCAGCATTGTTATACTCAAGCATTTGAGTACTTGGCATTGAGAGTCCACGCTTTACGTTAAGATTAGCATCTTTCACGGCCTCCTATGATGGTTTTTCTTCATCATTTTGTTTGAGGAACTCGATCACATTTTCTTTGGTAATACATTTTCCGCCAAGTTTTGACATGTTGCACTGCTTCGATTTCTTAACATGCGATTGACTTTTAGCCTGAAAAAACTGCTTCAACTCTATCTAGATACTGTTTTTGCAACGCTGAACACACAATACTTGTCAAAGCTTGAAGTTGGTATAGTTGAGAAAGATGGTAATCGATGTGTAGTTGGAGTAGGTGCTGCGGCGGCTGTTGAAGATGACGAAGCTGTGTCTGAGCAAGATGGTGTAGGTGCTGCTGAGGCTGCTAAAGTTGATGAAAGTGGATTAAACGTGTGTGTGATTGCCAATGCCTTATGATTTATGTTGTTTTTATTAAGTGGAAATAAGCCAGTGTACTGGAAACCAGCAATTGCATGCAAGCCTGTAAAACATTTACCACTCTTATTCAGCAGTTTGAGCAACGGTGGAAAATTTTGTTTATCTAAGTTCTTACATCTTGAGTCTTTGTAATACTTTGTAAGAATTTTTTTCCATGCTTGTATGACAATAGACACCTCTATCTAATGGTAGTAGAATACGCGAATAATGCTCTAGTAGACAAAACAAGATTATTTTGTGTTTTTTGCACCGACATTTTGCCCAGTCAGGACAAAAGTTTCTTTTGACTTTGTATATCACAAATGGTGGTGCAAAATGTCCATCAGCGTTGCAGCAATTGTTTACAGTATAATGATTTTTTTCATTGTTGCCAGTAAGTTTAAATGCACGTCTTGTCCCTTTTCGACACACTACGGTTGCTTTTCCTTTATTTATTAGAAACATTTATTACATCATTTATAAACATTTTACAATGATCTTGTTGTACAAATTTTATCAATAAAATTTAAATAAATAAATAAATTTATAACGACAGGAGCAAGTAGAAGACAGAAGTCTTGTCATCAAGCCCCTATAGTAAGCGTAAAATATTTTTTACAAAGTTCTCATTATATAAATTTACAAATATTTGTTATATAGAACAAGTTAAAACATAATTACAACAAGAATACGACAAATTGCAAAAATTAAATAAATACATACAGCAAGAAATACTACAAGATTTTTTTTTTTTAATTTAAATATACAAAAATATGTTTGTGTCTGTTAATTCAAGCAAATACTGTTTAACTATATTTTAAAAACAATTTATTGAAGTTATACTTTTCATATTTTCATCAAGAACTACAGTGGCGAGCAAAATAATAGGTGTGAATCAAAAATTTAACAAATACGAGAATATCTTTGAAACAAATAAAATAAAAATTTGAATTTTTATTAGAACTTTTATTTTATTACATAAATAAACAGAAGTTAATAAAAATTAAGTTATTAAATATATATAATATATTTTAATTTAAAAAAAATAAATTCCACACCGAGCAAAATAATAGGTGTAAAATAAAAAATGAAGATGGAAGTCAATAGGGTTGCAAATTATTAATATTTTGTTGCATACCCTTTATTTTTTAATACTTCCGTGCATCTTGACGGCATTGAATCCACTAGTTTTCTGCAAACTTCTTCAGGGATGCTGTACCAAGCCTCCTGGAGCACAGTTCATTTCTATTTTTTGGATTTTGTCCAGAAATTTTAAGTTTTAACTGCCTCCATAAATTTTCAATAGGATTTAGATCCGGTGACTGAGGTAGCCATTCTAAAACTTTTACATTATTGGTCGTAAACCACTCTTTCGCATCTTTGGATGTATGTTTTGGGTCGCAGTCCTGTTGGAAATGCCAAATCATCGGCATATTTTCTTCGGCAAATGGCAACATGACATTATTTAGTATGTATACGAATGTATATTGGGTCATAATATCTTTGATCCAAAAAAGTGGCCCCACACCGTACCAGGAAAAGCAACCCCACACCATTATATTTCCTCCGCCGTGTTTCACTGTTTTCGCAGTGAAGCGAGGTGAAAGTTCTTGCTTTGATGGTCTTCTTACATACTGTTTTCCATCAGAATTAAATAAATTAATCTTAGTTTCATCACTCCACAAAATATTACGCCATTTTTTGATCATATCTGGTCCTCGCCAAGCAATATAATTTTTTGCAAAAATTTTTCTTTTCATAATGTTCTTTCTACCAAGTAATGGTACTTTCCTCGGTTTTCGAGCACGCAACTTACTTTCTAAAAGCCTTCTTCTAACTGTCCAAACACTAATATTTTCATTAATTTCATTTAAAATTTTTGTTGCTGGCTTGAATGGGTCGTTTTTTGAAATAATTGTAATGTGATCATCCGTACGCTGACACGTTTTGCGTGGTCTTCCTCTATTCTCACGTGATTTTTCTGGTTTTAAGGCATTTGTAACTTTATTTTGAGAACATTCCATCGTAACTGAAATTTCCTTGCAAGTTTTTCCTTGTTTTCTTAAATTTCTAATAAGTTTTCTTTCTATCGCTGTGCAATGTTTTCCTCGTCCCATTTTATATCTAATTTTAATTTAATACAAATATGATATGTTATTATTTTATATAAGCTGCATAAATATTGACCATACCTTTATATCAACAACAAATAAAAATAATAAAATGTTTTTAATCCTACAGCAAACAGGTTAAAAACAACACACACCTATTATTTTACTCCACCAAATTTGTAGGTTAAATATATAAGTAGGGTATTCCCCTCATAAATTTGTAAGAAATTGGAAATATACTGCTCTCTGTTATAATAAAATAAGCATAGTTTGTGTAGCAATCAGTTCCTAGATGTCACTTTATAAAATATACTGTAAAATGTCAATTTAAGTGAAATTTATTATTCACACCTATTATTTTGCTCGCCACTATATGTTCCACTGAGGAGGTCCTCTTTATGAAATTGAGTAATCAGATGTACAGCTATGGGTAAAAGAGTAGTATAAATCTATTAAACATTTTTTTACTTAGTAGGTGTTTTTTTTTTTTTTTTAATTTTTAGAAATTTTGTTTTCAAGTAGAATAAATTATTTTTTCCAATTAAGATGCTCATCAAATACTATTCCTAAAATTTTAAGTGATGAAACTCTGTTTACTATATTGTTATTTATTATTAGCTGAGATAGTTGCAAAGGCAATTCATCGGATTTAGATTGATGATGAAATAAAATGTACTTAGTTTTACTGATATTCAAAGAGAGTTTGTTTGATTTAAACCAGTCATTTAGGTTTTCCAGCTCACGATTTACTGTAAAGAAAATTGTTTTTATATTAGAATGGGTATAAAAAAGATTAGTGTCATCAGCAAAAAGAATAAAATTAAGCATGTTTGAAGATAGGAAAATATCATTTACGTAAAACAGAAATAGTAAGGGTCAAAGAAAAGAGCCTTGAGGAACTCCGCAGCTTATTGTTTCTAACTTTGTACACGTTAAATCATAAGATGCTCCTTGTTTTCTATTTTTGAGGTAACTTTGCAACCATTTTAAGTTGCTATTTATTACTCCATATGTTTCTTGTTTGTACAAGAGAATTTTATGATCAACAGTGTCAAAGGCTTTTGACAAGTCGTTAAACAAGCCGAGAGTATAACTTTTTTTAGCAAACCCATCTAGAATTCGGCTGGCTAAATCAGTTACTGCATGATGTGTTGAATGCCCTTTTCGGAAACCAGACTGTTTGCTGTATAAGATATGATGTTTTTCAAGATAACTATACAGTCTGTTATACATAATACGCTCAAGCGATTCCTTGATCACCCAGTCTGTTGGTATTGCTTGGCGACGCATTTAAAATAACGATCAATTATTTCCGGCATACAAGAAGCGGCTCTTTTAGATGCTAAGTTATCCGCTTTTCTTGTTGAAATTTTTTTTGACCATCTCTTCATAAAAACATAAAACCAGTCTTTACCGGGCTTGCCATTTTGAATAAGCCACCAACAAATTCTTGGATTTCATTTCGGGTTAAACCATAACACAAGTCATCAAGTAATTGGAACGCATGCACCATCAATCTCTCTGTTTCACTTGAGAGTACCGTTGTTGTACCTGAGCCACAGTCTTTGTTGTTGTTATTTTTGCAATCTTTGAGCGTTGAGACTGGAACGCCATGTTTGAATGCAGCTTTTCTCAGTGATGTTTTATTTTCTTTCATATCATTTAATGCGGCTAGTATATCGTCTTCCTTGTATGCTTTTGTTTTTTAGTTGACATGTTAAAGTGACTGAGTTAAATTGAATTGGGTGAGTTATGATTATATTGAGAAATAATATAGTAATTGGTTTTTAATGAGTAAAAGACGATTATATTAACAAATAGCATTATAGTTCATTTTTAATTAAACCAGAATTAACACAAAGTTAATTAGATAAAGATAGGCGCTTAGTCACTTGCTCGATTAATTACTTAGTCAAAAACTAAACTAAGTAATTAATCGAATGTGCGGTTTTATGAGAAAAAAGAGTTTTTTTTAACTTTTTTATTTTTGATTTAACTTTTTGTTCTATATGCATAAAAATTATACTATCAGAATTAAAACTAAATTTCCAACAAGATAGTGCAAAAATAATTTTTATATCAGTTTCGGTTTAAGCGCTATTTTGTTCACAAAGATAAAAAAAATATAAAATTTTTTGACTCCCCGTTAAAGTTGTATAAAAAAAGAAAAAAATGGAGTTAAATCGGCATATAATTTTATCAATTCAAATAAAGGAGATAGTTCTGTATTTGAATCTATTTTTATTTTTTTCATAGCCATATATATTTAGTTTTTATTTGATAATTTCGATCAGTGTGCGGAATGATATGGTGTGTGGTGTGACCCGGTTTTACTCTACTGTTTACAATATAGTAAAAAAACTATTTTTGTGAAAAAACAATTCAAATAGAAAAAAACAAATACAAAGCAGAGACTTTGTTAAAAGAATTTATACTAAGAAACAATCCATGTTAAAAGTATGAGCATCAGTAATCCAAAATATGATAAACATATCCTAATAAACAGTTATAAAACTTGTTTAAGCGCTCTTATAAAAAAATATATAAACATATAACACAATTTGCAAAAAATCCTGGTTCTTTACAAATATTTCTATGATGTCATACATTAACCTACGTGATCAAACTAATATAACGGGTAACATAACGATAAAACATAACGCTTTTCATTGACAAAAAAATACGTATATAATTTTGGGGAACATAACGCTTAAGACATATTTTTTACAAATATAACGGTAAACATGACGCTAAATTTTTTACTTACCGTTATGTAACCGTTTTTTTTCTTAGATTTGGTACAAAAAGCTTGTACCCAATCAAAGAAACAAAGAAAAGTAAATTTTGCATTATCAAAACCTCAAGCATTACCAATAGCTCGTGATACGAATCACCAAAGTCCATAGAGCTATCAAGAATAATTGATGGCTTCCCATATACAGATAAATACTGATTTTAAAGCTAAGGCTATATCGGACTTTGAAAAGGATTTCTTCAAGCTCATGAACAATAGTGTATTGGTAAGTCAATAAAAAATCTTCGTAAACGAATACGTATTAACCTTGTTCGTGGAAGTGAAGATGACCGATTTAGAAAGTTTGGACCCAGCCTACCTAAACATAAAAAATTTGATGGTGATCTTTTAGCTATTCGCAGCACGAAAGCGAAATTATAGTTGAATTGAGCAATATATGTTGAGCAGGCTGTCTTAGACCTCAGCAAATACCGGATATATGATTTCTGGTACAATGTGATGAAGGCTAAACATAAAAAAAAAAGCTCATCTACTCTCCATTGAAATTGGTAGTTTACTGTTTGAAGTAGAAACTAAAGATGTTTACAAAGATATGAAAGAAAATTCACAGCACAGCGTCTTTAGGGTCTATCTTAAGGATCATCCATGCTTTAATAAGACAAATAAAAAAGTTGTCGTTAAAGTCAAGGATAAGATAAATGGCCGCATCATCCAAGAATCTATCAACTTAAGGTCTAAAATGTACTCTATTGTTGAAGCTAAATATAACAAAAAGATAAAAAAAGAAGTATGCAGGACTGTTATTAAGAAAGATCTCAAACACAAGTCATACAACATTGTTTTGACCAGCAGATTAAAAATAGGCATACCTAGGTAAAGATTAGAAATGAGGCTTACCAAACCGGTGTATACGAGCAAGTCAAAACATCTTTATCTACTCTTGACACCATAAGATAGATTGCTGCAGATGGTATTAATACTCCAGCATGTGGCCATAAAAATATTTTAACTACAGTGAAAAGACTATTTTTTAAAAATTTTTTTAGGGGGTCATTCAGTTTCTGGTGGTATCACCAGCAAGAAGATAATGTGCAGATTCTCCCTTTTGTCGAAAAACTGAATCAATAGCATGGATTATTATCAATAGCTTGGATTCACTTCTAGCATCAACTTGAATTAAGTTTGGCCAGGTAAAAGGACCTTTCTTATATATTCGAGCCAGGGCTACTGAAACTGTAGAAGAGGTTTAGTTAGTGAGACAGCATCTTTATATCGATTAGCCACATCAACCATTAAAGCGTATTCATAAGTAAACCGACTGATTATTTCATGAAGTAAATAAAACAAATCAGGTTGGTGAACATAATTAGGTTTACTCTCATTCATTTTTACTCTTAGTATGGAAACAGGTGGGGGTAGGTAAATTTGCCAAATTGTTTATTTTTTAAGCCATTTACCAACAACTTTTTCAGAAACTTGTTCCGTATATCAAAGGAACTTGTTCCTTAATTATGCCTAATCTTGTTTAATTTTAATCTTAATTATCCAACAATAAGATTAAGTTTTAAAAACAAAAGAAACAGACCAGCTGTAAAGCATATTAAAACATTAACAAGCATTAATTTACATAATGACGAAAAAGTGAAATATATATATATATATATATATATATATATATATATATATATATATATATATATATATATATATATATATATATATATATATATATATATATATATATATACAGTATCGGACAAAACGAGTGCAATCAAATAATGCTAATTTAGTTTCGTTATATAAGAGTGCTGCATTTTTTTAATTTAGAGAAATAACTATGTAACTGTTTAGAGACAAAGTTCTTCAAGTTTTATTCATCACAAAGTTCATTATTTGTACACGAAAATTAATAAATTAGTCAAAAGTATTAAAAAAAGTTGATTTCCTTCTGGACAAAACAAGTGCAACTCGACAAAATGTTGACCAAGCTGTATTTCGCTATCAATATTTCGTGGCGAATCCTTTGTTGTCGATCACAGCCTTGCATCTTCGAGGCATCGACTCGATCAGGTGATCAATGAAACTTTGTGGAATCACTGCCCAGGCCTTTTGGATTTGTTCAAACAGTTGATCCTTGTTACGAACACCTTCACGATTAATTCTGCGGTTGACGATCTCCCACAGGTTCTCAATAGTGTCGAGATCCGGAGATTGTCGCGGCCAATCCATCACCGTTAGGTGGTTGTCTTGAAACCACTGCTTGACTACTTTTGCAGTGTGTTTCGGATCGTTGTCTTGCTGAAAAACCCATTTTATTGGCATATTCCATTCAGCATGAGGTAACAACATCTTTCAGGATATTTTTATACATGAAACGGTCCATTATTCCATCGTTTCGATGTATTGGACCTAGACCGTTTGCAGAAAAACACCCCCAGACCATTGCATTGCCTCTACCATGCTTCACGGTCTTATGGCATTAACGTAAAATGAGGCGTTTTCCGGTCGGTCGACGTACACGGCAAATGCCATCGCTCCTAATGATGTTGAACTTCGATTCATCACTGAACAGGACAGTTCGCCATTTCTACACATTCCAGTCAATATGAGATGTAGCAAACAGGAGTCTTTTCTTCTGGTTTTTTAGTGAAATCAGCGGTTTCTTTGCAGGGCGTCGAGAAAACAATCCGGCTTCAACAGCACGTCGTCTGATTGTTCGGTCCGATACAGGCAGCTCAAATTGCTTTTGTATCTCGACTGATGATATCCAGGGATCCTTCTTGACGGATCTGACAATCATAGAATCCTCTCTGGAAGCGGTGGAACGCTATCTGCCACCTTTGTTATCTGCTACTAACTTCCCCGAAGAACGATATTTAGAACATAATTTTGATGCGGTCCATTTTTTCTCGCGATATTTATAACAAATACTTTTTTGTGACATTCCACTTACGTAATCGCCAATAATTTTCTTTCTTAGTTCCAATTCAAGACTGTCGGGAGCCATTTTTGCATCTGAAGTCATAAAAATAATAAAAATAAATAATCACGCTTCTCAAGGCTTACCGTGTTACATTTACCTTGTGATGATTCATTAATGCTCTGTGAAACACAACGTCTTGGTTGGATGTGGGCTGTACTGATGTAGTGAAACACTTGTTGTATTTCACTTCTTGTATTGATGTTCTTCGATAAAACACTTTGATAAAACTCACTTCGATAAACTGCCTTGATAATTCTGACTGATTGACTTCCATATACTGACTGAATTACATGTCGATTTACATGTCTCTTACATAGTAAAATGAACCTGTGTGAACCTGTTCGAAAAGATTGTAGATGCTTCTTTTCGATGCTTCTGGAAGCTTCTGGATGCGTCTGGATGCTTCTGAATGTTTCTGGATATTTCTGGATGCTACTGGATGCTTCCAGATGCTTCTTCTGGAAACCTCTGGAAGCTTCTGGAAACTTCTAGAGACTTCTGGATACTTCCTTTAATTATTAAAAAACTTCCGTGACGTTGACACGGACCAGACTTGAAAATGAAACAGAAAATGAAACAAACTAAAAAAGTTGCACTTGTTTTGTCCGCTGCAAAATGGCATCTGTCAACGAAATTCTGCCTGTGTGCTGTCACCTGTCAACTCATTGCTCATGTCATGGCATGCTATGACTCCAGACTCCTGAACTGTTTGCTGTGGTAGTATAGTTCGTTTCGTTTTTAAGACATGTAAAATTAGGAACACTTTTTAGCATTGTTCGATGTTGGTTGCAAATGTTTTGTCCAATACTGTATATATATATATATATATATATATATATATATATATATATATATATATATATATATATATATATATATATATATATATATATATATATATATATATATATATATATATATATATATATATATATATATATATATATATATATATATATATATATATATATATATATATATATATGTATATATATATATATATATATTAGAGATGTGCCGGGGACCCGGCAAATCGGCTGTTTTACTGGGTACCCGGTATCGGCCATTTGTTGTAGCACTCGGCACCGGGTATCTTCTTTTTTATCTTAAATTTCTTTTTCGTTTAGTTTCTACCAATAAACTTCAACCGATAAACTTCTTGATACAATTCTAAGAGCGTTATGTAGTCGATAACCATAAAGTTCTATTAACTTAAAACAATCTCACTTAAAATAATTTTTTATATGTTTTTGCAAAAAAGTTTATACGGATACAAAAACTGTAACGCTAAATAAAATAATTTGAGAATACGAATAAAATGAATGGGGATAAAAAATATTTAATAGCCTCTTTTTATTTTGTTAGAACACGAGATAATTTTTCTTCTTTCGAATGCTGTTAGCGCTTTTCATTTGTATCAAGCGCAAATCATAAAAGTAGAGATATAAGGTAAATATTTTATATATTTTTTATATTTTAATTTCGAGCGTATTGTTAAAAAATTTATCGTTTTATATAAAATAATCGAAAACGTATGATATCAAACGTACTTTCATTATCTTTATAGAAATTTTATTTGAAAGAAAAATTAGGAATAAAAAAGTATAGCGTGGAAGTTTTTTGATATAAGCACGACTCCTCATATGAGCAAGTGCAAACTATGTGATAGTTTAGTTACGAGAGGAGGAAAATCTTTAAAGTCTTATGGAACTACAGCAATAGTAAAACATTTGCGTTTAAAGCACTCCAAAGAGTTTGCGGGAAAAAAAAAAGGTTCAATCATTTCTGTCTATTTCTGAAACCTCAGTTGCTTCTACCACCAATACAGTACAAAGTAAAATTATTCAGGCTTTAAACAAAAAAAAAACTATGGAATATTGATGACCACAGATCTATTTGAATCCATAAAATAATAGAAAAACTTATCACATTGGATATTTAGCCATTTTCTATTGTTGAAGATACGGGATTTAATGAACTGATTAAAGATGCTTACCCCAATTACAAATTACCATGTAGAACATATTTCAGCCAAAGCGTAATCCCTAGCATGTATGATGAACTGTTTGAAAATATAAAAATAAAAATCTCCGCGGCAAACTATTTGTTTCTGACGACAGATATTTGGACAGCGGATACTGCGAAAATTGGATTCTTAAGCATTACTGGACATTGGATAGATCCAACTAAATTTTCCCAAGAAACTGCTGTTCTTCAAGTAATTCATTTTCTGGAAAATCACACAGGTGTTCAAATAAAAGAGTATTTACAAAAAGTTTTAGAATCTTTTGAAATCCCGTTAAGCAAAATTCATCTTATTGTTACCGATAATGCAAGCAATATAAAGGCTGCAGTAAAAAACAGTGGAATGACATCAATTCCATGCTTTATCCATATTTTGTAGCTATGTATTCATGACCCTATATTTAGCCAAAAAACCATCAAGGAAATTTTAACTTAATGCAGAGGAATAACGACCCATTTTAATCATTCACCAATAGCATGTGCAAAATTAAAATCAACTCAGCAGCAATTAAGTACTGAACCTCACAAAATGAAACAAGATGTTCCAACTCGCTGGAACAGTTCATTTGAAATGATACAAAGAACGTTTGAACAAAAAGTTCCTTTGGCCACTAATGCAGCAGAGTTTGATGAAATTAAACTTCTTACTAATTATCAATGGGGAATGGTCGAAAAACTTGTTTACATTCTTGCTCCATTTGAAAACTTAACAAAAAAATGTGTTAGGAGGGACGAAACTTGCGCAAAAATTATACCATATGTTCTTGCATTAAAAGTTTTATTACAAAAAGCTTCATCAAGTGATAAATACGCTGGGATTATGACAATGATTGATGAACTAATAAAATCTGTTACTAAAAGACTTGATAAATTTTTGCTTAGAAAAATGTTATGTGTATCAACATTTTTGGATCCACGATATAAATTACTTTATCAACATGCAGATGAAAATGTTATTATAGAGTGGGTTGAAGAAGCATGAAAAGAAATGCAAGGAGCGCAAGATGTTGTTGACTCGATGTTCCGATTGTAAAAGCTCCAGCCTCTACTGGATTCCAGCCTCTACTGGATTCATTAGCATTGATGATTGTTTTAAAGATGCAGCTTTTATGAGAACTGGAAGAAAGCAGAGTGAAAAATGTTCCGAGGCAGAAAGAGAACTAATAGATATTGAAGAAATAGACAACTATTTATCTCTGCCTCTTTTAGAAAATACAGGTTGTCCGTTTTTGTGGTGGAATAAATGTGGAATGCAATTTGATAAACTAAAAAAGATAGCATTAAAATATCTTACAATACCTCCGTCATCAATAGAAAGTGAAAGGTTATTTATTGCTGGTGGGGACATATACGAAGCAACAAGGAGCAGACTAAAAGTAGATAATGGAGAATGCCTAATGTTTGTTCATTACAATCTAAAGTTAATAAAACAATTAAAATAAGATACAGCAAATAAGTGTTGTTTAAGTTCTGTTTATTTGTTTAAATTTGTTTTTTTTTAATCACACTACAGTTGAGAATGTCTACCCTTTTTTTGCAATTCTTTGTCTCTCTTAATCTTTTACTTTGCCTAATAAAATTTTCAGTGGCGAAACTTCAAATTTTGCCCCCTTCCACGCAAAATATTATTTAGGCCCGAACCACCAGGAGAGAAAAATAATTTTAAACTAAGTATAGTTATTAAAAAACTGTTGCACAACTTTTGAAAAAATTTAGGCCCCTAAAACTCAGGCCGCTTACCCTGCCTTGCGGGGTTTTGCTAAATGGTAGTTCCGCCACATAACTTTAGATTAGTTAGTGTAAAAAACGTATTTTGTGTGAATAAGTTCATCGCTAGAGATTTCACAAGTTTTTATTACAACTTTTAAAAAAGTGGACTCGGTGCCGGGTACCCGGAATCGAACCCGGAATCGGAGACTCGACAAAAACTGGTTCCGGTACATCACTAGTATATATATATATATATATATATATATATATATATATATATATATATATATATATATATATATATATATATATATATATATGTATATATATATATATATATATATATATATATATATATTAGTGATGTAACCGAACCAGTTTAAGCCGAGTAAGTCCTTACGGTGTTAGCACAAAGCACTGCTGGTAATAAATCCAACTTTTTTCGAATAATGATTTCCGGAATTTTTGGTATTAAATGAAATGAAATTCGGAATTCCGATATAATTCCAGAATTGCAAAAAACGTTCAATAGAAAAAAAAAGTTTTAGAGTATTTCAAATAAATCAAAATTAAACTTTTTTTAAATATCTCAGTAAAACAAAACAAATTCAATAAAAAAAATTAAATCAACAAACCAAATTTAATGAGAAAAATAAAATAATATATAATACCTTTTTTTTTAAATTCTGATTTCTAAAAAAGCTTCTTTGCATGCACAAATTATCCAATGTCGTATCATTAGGATTTGACCTGATTTTTGGTAAAAATCTTCAAGTGGCGAAAAAAGATCTCTCTGCTCCAACAAATGTTGGAAAAATACACAACAGATTATAATAAATATTTTCCAAAAGTGGTCCATGCAATCCACATTTGGTATTGCTGATTGAATTGATGGTTTTTTTAAAGTTCTTGTTTTCGGGTGTAAAAGTGACTGCTGGATTTTTTGCTGTAACAATGCGCCAAGGAGGGTTCAGTTTTACTTTCGTTAAGTTTAAGTTCACCTAAATTTTGTAACATAAACGTAAATTTTAGCAAAAATTGTTTGGCGTCAGCGTGGCATAAGGCGTCTTCAGCTAATTTTACTGGCATCAAATTTTTTGGTATCTGTGATTCTGTATCCCATTATGATCTGCATATAAAAGATGTCTGCATTGATATCAATGCAGACAAACTTTTATATATAAATAAATAAAGATTTATTAGAACAAGTTTAAAAAAAAAAATACATGTTCTAAAGGACATACAGGTCCAATAAATAGACACTGACAGTATGCCCTTAAATAAGAAAACAAAGTACATAGGAACAAATATAGTTTATAATAGAAACATTCAAGATTTCATTCATTTACTTTATAGACACAATGTTTATCGAAATTGCACGATTTTATTTTATTTTTAAAAATACAATGTTATCAGCATTTACAGCTTCTGATGTCAGATTATTCCAGATATTTACAACTCGTTGAGAAAAACAATACTTGCGAATGTCGAGTTGACATCGTTGCTTTCGAATCCTAAAAGTATGACCACGGGTATAACTATTATTGTTAATTTCGAAAAACAAGTTTTTATCTATGCAAACCAAATTATGCATTTTGAAACATTTGACTAAATCATGTTTTAAACGTCTGAGTTCTAGAGAATCCAAACCAAGCAACTGTAAACGGCTAGAATAACTTAAACAACTAATATTAGCAATTTTTTTTGTGAATCGTTTTTGAATATTTTCAATAGATTTAATTAACATAGTTTGGTGTGGCGACCAAACTGGCGACCAAACTTTTATATGAACGATATAATCGTTCATATAAAAGTCCGCATTGATATCAGTTAGTGCTTTCTTTAATGAAGAATTTAAAACAATTAAAGGATCTAACATGAACAACATGCTGCTCCATCTACTTTTTGAATCTAACACAAGGTTTAACTCTTTTTTACGATCTTGCTTCAAATATTTTTGAAGCACTTCATTTTTCAAAAGCGAACGACGGAATACTTTTGCAATTATTCACACGTGATCAATGCTTATTGCTGGAAATTTTCGGTGGTTTTTATAACATCAGTTTTATTTCCCATGTCTACTCGCATTCCGGTTTCATCATCCTTGTCATCAGTAAGATTTTCTTCATCGGATCAAAGGTTTACGCCGCTTTCTCTACTTCAGTTTGTTTTTTATAGATATATTTACTATAGCAATTTGAATTGCATGGGCAAAACATAAAATTTTTTCACTAGGTAACAATCTATCCACTTTTTTCATGGTTGAGGCACCGTCAGTCACCGTCAGTCATTAGGAAAGTTTTATAGTTTTAAAGTTGCATTTTCGTAAGTTTTTATAAAACTTACGAAATTTTCGTATTTTTGTGAAAACTTATTTTTTAATAAATATTATTAAAACTAAAAAAACAAAAAAACACGCAAACTACTTATTCACAATAAAATTTTTTCACTAAAAAATTTTTTTGTTTCAATAAAAACAAAATATGTTACAGCTTTTTGCTTTTCGCATTGGTTTTCGCTTTTAAGCGCAACAAAAAAAATTTAAAAAAAGCAAACGATATAAAAATCCGAATTATCCGGAATTTGGTTTCTTTCTATTCTGGAATTTCAAATTTAATAAAAAAGAATTTTGGAATTCCGAAATTACAAAATATGGATTTGGAATCCCTAACCGCGGGAAAGCATTTAACTAGAAGTTTACGTCTCCTTCTACACCTACATGTGTCGCTTCTACACCTATAACCACATGTCGCTTTTTGGACTGGAGCCAACATCGAACCTCGGATCACTGTGTTCTGAGCCAGAACTCTAACCACTGAGCAACGGCTGCCAAAATGGACAATTAAATAAGCAAAAAGCCTTACTGAAACTCTTATTATTTATTACAAAAAAATTATCTCACAGTATACATTAGGATGTCCCCCAAAAAAGTTTATTACGGGTTTATCTTTTTACAATGTGAGCTCTTTAAGAGTTTGCATCATTTTTTTTCACAGTTTCAAAAGCTTAATTGTAATCTATCTTTATCCACATTTTCAACCGTGTTTAATGAGATATTTTGCAACTGAAATGCTTCAGAGACACAAGTTCAGAGATAAATGCTTCAGAGACACAAGTGTAAATCATAGAATAGCCGCATTCATCAATCTATTCTCTAATGTCGACATGGACTTTTGGATGGCATCTTCTACTGTTAGACAGGTGTATCAATCCCATTGGTGTCCAACACTATGAAAATGCTATCTGGAGTTAAATTTTTGACTAAAATGGGGATTTTCTATATAAATACTTGACTTTTCCGAGATGTTGATATTTTATGGCATCAATAAGAAAGCTCTTGAGGAGACCAAGCATCATTTTAACGATTCCTAGGTCTCCTTCTCGGCAGGCGAATCTGCATATATATTCTCGAGGACCAAGGCCTAATATATTGTTTTCTCTAGTAAGAGTTATATCCATCTTTATTATTGCAAATGCTACAAAGTTTCAATTAAAGATCTGAAGATGATATGTATACAAGAGTAGAATAAACTTTTCGCGATAGCTAAAGCAGTAATAAATTTTAAACTAGATTTTTAGTCGGAGCTGAGTTTAAAAAAACGATGCGTTTAATCAATTTTAATTCAACACAGTTAAATAATAACAATTTAACACAGCTTATCGAGCATAACTAGCTGCAGTAAATACCCGCTGTTGGTTAGATCTTTTTTAGCAACCATTTTTCGATTAAAGCAACTGGCTTTCTTGAATACAATAGAACAAAATCATATAGTACTTGGGAAGCAAATGAAACTTTTTGGTATGACTTTCAATATGGGTTTACTTTAAAAGAGTTAAAGCTGAATTTTATTTTACCAGACCTACAACCTTCAATTATTGGTGAGTGCATTGATGCATAGCTATTGAAACACAAACTCAATATTTGTAAGCAATCCAAAAAAAAAAAGGTAAGCACTTCTTAAAAATTGCAAGCAATTATTAGTAATTTCTTAATAAAATAAAAACAAAATATTCATATATAAAATGGAGCAAGCAGCTAAAGTAAAATCTGTAAAAGAGTAATTGCTGGGCAAGCTGCTGCTGCTAAGCGGAAAGAAAAACAACAGGCTTTGCTACTTAAACTAAGTAAGCAAAGATAAAAAATCTATAAAATGGAAAAAGACGAAACAAAGACAAAAGAAAAATTGCCTGAAAAAAAAACTAAAAATTCATCATCTGTTAATTTATTCGATATTAATCTTACTTACGCTGCTATTGGAATAGGAGCAATTGTTTCATTTTCATGCAAAAAATAATGAGCCTCCAGCGCCATATCAGGCCCAAGCGCCTCTTGAGCCAATAAATAAACCAATTAACACTGTTTAAGCTCGCAAGACCAAAAGCTGATGCTTGAGCCTGCAAAAGCTTATTAATATATTTTACTTTAGGATCTGACTTTAATAATAAATCCGGTAGAAAAAATTTATCAATTTGGAGCTAGACCAAAATTTAGCGTTGAATTTGCGTTAAAAAGAATAATTTTGATACCGGTTAATATCACCGCTAGCATTTTTCGGACGTTTAATATAATTTTCAAGACCGATAAAAAACGCTTCTGTAGCTGCTGAGCTTATTCCCATAATAAAAAATCTTGCTGCTGAGTTGAGCTAACAAAGTGCAAATAGTGTAAGTTTATATACTATCTCATAAAGCTGCAAATCCTGTAGAGGTGAATCCATCCAAAGTTTATGCTATTTGTCCTGCAGTTAAACTTGTTATTTGAATTGCTCCTGTTTATACATCTTGGACAAAAAGTTTTTAATCAAAACGATATATCCATGATATAGTTCCATTTCAAAATCGATAAAGTTCTTTTTTTACCACCTTAAATTGGCTGTTATTAATATAATTTTTTGATGGATCAAAGTTTGTTGTAGATGGTAAATTAACGTCTAAACGCCGAAAAATTATACGTTCGGTATAGTAAAAGTAAAACCTGTTGATACTTTAACACCTGTTGATACTTTAAAACCTGTTGATACTTTAAAACCTGTTGATACTTTAAAACCTGTTGATACTTTAAAACCTGTTGATACTTTAAAATTTATTAAAGTGTAAAATGTTCAAAAAGGTCCCATCCACTACGTGTAGGAGTATCAATAGCAACCATTTTTTATATTTAGTTGGTCTCCTATATAAAACAATTTTTCTCCTTTGTTCACAGCGTTCTATGAATAAAAATAGTAGTACAAAAGCAGCAATAACTAAGCCTCATGTTTTATTAGCTACCCACCAAACTGAGCTCCCTTTTTACATAGCCACTATTGAAAACTTCCTGTGGAAGTATTCAATCCACCGTAGTGCGTTTGCAAAATGTTCAAGCATACTTATTTTCCTTTTACGTTTTTATCATCTCCGCCTCCATCTCAACTATCCTTACCGTATTCGCCATCTCCACCTCCATCTCGACTATCCTTATCGTATTCGCCATCTCCACCATAACCACCAGGGTTGCCTTTGTCTGATTTGCTGCCTCCTTTATCTGGTTTAGCGTCAAAGTTTTGCTCACTCTATAAAACGTATCGAGATTTCTAGCTAATGCGGACTCTGATATGTTAACCAGCTCTTCATAATCTTACTTTGTTTAAAAAAAATTGATTTTTTCTTTATTTAGTAATTCTTTTTTAAGTTGCGATTTCAGGGTTTCTAACATCATTAGCTGCTTTCAAATATAGATATTTCTTTTTAGCGTTTTCAAAATTTTTAATTTGCTTCATTTTGTGCTATGTTTAGCGTTCTTTTTAGATCCGCAGCTTCTCTGGTCATGACATCAGTATTTTTTTCTTCTTTCAAAAGATCTTGATGAATACTATATTTTAAAACTCTTATATCTTTTGCATTATCATATTCAGTAAATGCATTATTAAACTTTTACGTTGCTTTACCGTTATATTGCTTCATTGCTTTTAGCGTTATAACTGGTTTATTTCCTAGAAAGGTTGTACCTAAAGCCTCAAAAACCTTAATTGTTAATTTAGATGGGTGCAGACATGGTGTGCCATTCTCAAAGTAACTTTTTTCGTTTATTGCTTCCCGCAATCAAATTGATTTTTGCTTTTAATCATCGGATCTTAGCACATCTAAATCATCTTTAATTGATTCATTTAGAACAGTTTGAAGATATTATATACTCATATATAAGCAATAGTTTTGATTTTTTCAACATTTAAAGGTTTTTTGTTAAGGTTTCAAAATTTATTTTGGGAATTTGAAACCAAGAAAATAATTTTTGTATTGTTGACATACATTTTACAACTGCTTTTTTTATTTATTTTTATTATCAAACATAAAAAAAAAGCAAAAAATAAAAAAGATTGATAAAGAATAATGAAAAAAAACTTCAACACGACAACACAAATTACATTCACACTGAAAGCAACCAGAAATACACTGAAGTTCTAATTTTAAAAAATGTTAAGCTTATCATTAAGGTGGGTACAAACTAATTAACAACACACTTTCAAAAAAGGAAGACTAATTGCCAAATTTTTCAAATTAAGTCAAACTTTTCGAAAACATTGTTTATTATACGAACAGTGTGCTGAGTCGAAAGTATGTTGATATTTTTTTTTAAACTTTGAAATTTAGTAAAATTAGTGATGAATTGCCTCAATTATCCAAATTTTAATTTAAATTGGACACCATAGTAAAAATATTTTTGTCACAGCACATTTATCTAACTTTTTATTTCTTTAAAAAATTTAAATTTTTTAAACGGAAAAAACACAAAAACAAAATAACATAATAAAAACTGATTTTTCCTATTTAAGAAATGAAAACAAGACAAATTTAAAAACTTTAATTCCTTTGTTGTAAAATTTTTATTGTTCATTATGGTTAAACCCTACATCGATAAGAAAAAATTTTCACTTGCTTTTTTTTTTTTTTTTTTAATAGTGGGTTGCAGATGACACCCACTGTTGTCGATGTCAAGATATAAGCAAAATTTTAAAAGCTTAGGTTTTTTAAAACTTTAAAATTGTTGCAACTTTAAAAAGTTGCAACAATTTATCCCGCTAAAACTGTTTTGACGCTATCTGACGTGTTTTTGAGCGGGTCAATTACAGGTATACGTACCGCAAAAACACCAAAAAAAGCACATCTCAATAACTTTTTTATTATTAGCTTTTGAGAAAAACTGTTTTGAATGTGTTTAGAGTTGCTTAAAGTTCTTCCCAGCTAGTTTGATTAATTTTTAAGAAATAGTTTTGTTGTTATTGTTAACTGAACTTTTGTTGCTTTTGTATGTGTACCCCAAAAACCGCATTCAATTTATCGATTGTATCTCTGCAGCTAATGAACCTATGAAGCTGAAATTTGGCGTGTCCTAATATTATTTGATCTGCTTTAAATAAAACCAGTTACCGCTAACTTAATCTTGGAGAAAATACCCGATGCACCACAAAAACCACAAGATAGGCATACCTAAAAACAACATTGTTGTTTTTAAAATAACATTTTATAGGCTATACATGTTCTCGCTTTTTACTATGATTATATTTTTATTATATTTTATATACATTCTTGCTTTTTACTAAGATTATATTTGATTCTATGTAACCTCTTGATTCTAAAGATGTCATTGCAGTGTTTTAAACAAAGTTTGCATCGTGTTTTTTACGTATAAAAAATCAATAACATTTTTAGAACATAATATCTGCAAGAATTTATTAAAACTTACTTTGTATTTAAACTTAGAGCAAAATCTAAATTTTTACTTTAAAGTTGTTTTTTAGTATTTAGATATGTTCTAATGACTAATGAACTCTAAAATGTTTAACGATAGTTTTTTTAATCAAATAGAGTTAGAAAAAAATAGCATAGATATAGCATTAGAAGGAAGCCAAAAGAAAGAAAGAAGAAACTAAAGAAAATTTATTAAAAGTAAAGTTGAATGTTTTTGCAAACAAAGGAAATGTCAAGCTTTTGGCCTAAAGCAATGTCCTAATTGTCTTGATGTTCTCCGTTCAATTTGCAGCAAAGTGAGTTGCAGAGTTGATGGTGTTAAACCGATTATGCTTTTACCAGCAAACCAGCACTTCTCCACATCTAAAAGACTGATATACGACTATTTTAACGAATGCAACGACAATCAATAATCTTTTTTTGAATTAAAGTAATCAGTTAAAGTACTATTTTATTTATCTATGTTATCTTAACATTGTTGTAGTAACCTATTGTTTTAATAATTTAATAAAGTCTGCTGCCATTTTAGATGTCTGTGTTATTACTGCTGTGTTCAAATATTGTTTTTAAGAAAAATATATATTATTTTCTTCAAAAAAAAATCAAATACAATGGCAATTTATTGTTGTTGTTTTTTATTTCAAAACATAGTCTATAAAGTGAATTCTATAAAATGTACCCCAAAAACAACAATAATACTTCCTTTCTTTATGAGTGTGTTATAAAGATTTACAACTACTTGAGAAAAAAAAACTTTTTTCGGTGTCTAGTTATAATCCATAGATAATAGAAAAACTATATTTTGCTAACTTATTCTCTGATACGGCTTCTAGGCTCCTACAAAACAAAAAAAACTTTTATAATTGAAATTTTTACTCTAGCGCAAATACCAAAGTATTTAACAAATTAGAAAACCACTAAAGCTGCCTTAATTTATAGGCTGACGTATTAGCTATCATATTATATCAAGTTTTTTGAATCCTGAATCTTTTTCTACATGCTAGGTCACTTAAGCCAACATTGTGGTTTTTGTGGTACGGTTGTTTTTGCGGTACGTATACCTGTAAAAGTTGAAAAATAAATTTAACGTTAAAAAATATATGAAAAAATTAAAAACCTGCAAGCTTGAAGAACAAAAAACCTATGTCTATTCTTAAACAAGTAAACTACTAAAAAAAACAAGAGAAAAATTAAAAATAACTATTTTCGAAAATTTAAAAACTAAAAAATTTGTTTTTCAATTTAAAAAAATCAATGAAAAAAATTTAAATTAATTTTAAAATGTTAGAAAATTAATAAATAAAAAATAGAACCCTTAAGTATAAAAGATGAAAGTATGAAAAAATAATAATTTCGCTTCTCAAGATTGTTCTGTGTCAATGGAAAGTGACACATTGATTGAAACAAGCGTGGTTAAAGAGGCGTTTTTAGTGATAACAATGAAGCTATCCTAGTAACTTCCGCTCAATATTATCAAAGATGTTGCCTTTTGATAGATTAGTTTAATATTTGTAATCTGGTATCCAATTTTAACATATTATTGAAGATAAAAACTCCTTTTAAAGAGAAAATAACTAAGAAAAATTCAACAGCTTTTTTCAAAAATCGTAATTTTGATAAATTACAGTGACGTAAAGCTACAATGCTTACACTATCGATAGCTAAAAGTTAAAAAAGTTTATTACTTACTAATCAATTTTTGACTATTTTATCAGATTCAATTAATAATCTTAACATTGTACTATATAGTATAAACTACGTTGATGAGACTGGACTCTCCACAAATCACTTTACAAAGAAAGTATTTGTACATTTTAAAAACAAATATGGGTACAAACTGACTTCTTCTTCTGGTAACAATTTGTTCTTTTTCTTGTAAAAATCTGGATTTTTTTTTGTCTCCGCAGATAAAAGAGATATTAACCACCATCTATAATTTTTAAGGTTGAACGTTGAACTGCATTTTTAATGTATAAAAAAAGGATCACCAAGATATTATTTTAGGAAAACACCAAGTAAATGAATGCAAGACCTTTTGTTTGAAAATTGGTACGCTGTTTTTTTCTTTGAAAATTGCTATGTTTTGTTTGAAAATTGGTGTGTATTCTAGTTTTCTACTTTAGTTTAATTACTTTTTTCCGCTACTTTTTCATTTATTAGTTTAATTTCATTGACATTCTCTCCTATATTCTTTATCTCCTACATTAAATAAATCAAGATCTGCTTTAAAGTCAGTAATATGTACAAATTTATCTGCAGTTTAAGGTCAGTAATTTATGTGTAGTACTTCCTATTGTATTTGCACTAATAATAGCACAACAATGATAAATATAGAAAGGAAATTTAAAATAGTTTTTACAGAAAACTAAGAAAAAAAATATGCTAAAAGAAAAGCCTTTACAGAAATGTTTTACTCAAAATAGCATGAATGAGCCCGTAAAGATGTAGATATTAAAAAAAAATAGTCATCACAGTGTTATAAAACAGGTTCTAACCTTAACTTTCTGACCCAGGAAAACCCTTTGGTGGAATGATACTCCACACAATGGAGATTACTTAAATAAAAGTATCAAATCATGTTACAACGTCCTGGCAAATTATTTTTATTTTAATTTTTATCCCAGTAAGCATAAAACGTGTTTTAAACGTAATAATACGCATTAACGTATTATAGACGTAGTAAACACATCTTGTGTTTACTGGGATATTTTATTGATTGCATAAAAATATGAAATGACAGTATATTTTGATTTTCTACAGCCTTAAATTATGATTATTTTGTAAAAACTATTTAAATTGATATAAAACGTATTTAATTTTGACATGAATAATTTTTGAAATAACTTCTACTTTTGAATTCTGGGAAAATGCACGTCAAATTTACTTTACCAACGAGAGATAAACTGTGTACATTTAATTTTACCAAAAATGCCAAATAAAAACTACCTAAAGTGCAGGAAAACAGTTTGTTTTCTTTCCGTAAATGTCAATGAGATCAAATCTAAATGAGGATCTCAGGTCATACTGAAAGAGAAAATTGACTTTAATGATGACAAAGTTCCACTTGGAATTTGTAAAAAATGTCGTTCTTGCTCAAGAAGCAGGAAAGTGTAGAGGACATCACTCTCTCATCGTTGCATAAATTTGAGACTATAAAACTTCGATCAGAAACTCGAGACTCTTACTGTGGCTGCCTGATCTGTTAGTTTGGAAAACTGAGAAACAATGGTCAAATGAAAATTGAACTCGCACAAGTTCAGTAACTATAAGACCTTCAACATTAGAAAAAAGATGGTCAGATTGTTTTTCAATTATTGGTACAGGATTGCCTCACAAATACACAAAAGGCAATTTGAGAGATTATCTTGTTGCTGTTGTAACAAAGGATCATTTAGCATCTGAAAAAGTTAGTGCTCTTCATGTTTTAAATAAAGCTCATTCTCCATTTTTAATGGTAGAAGGATGCTTCCAGAAACACCAGGTTTAAATTTAGTTTTTTATAGTTCAGTTTATTAACAGATTAAACTTTTAAAATTTTGCATTCGTTATAGGCTCTTCATTAGCTAGACAACTTTCCCCTACAAAATTCATCAATAAGAGTAAAAGACTTTGTTCAAGTTCAAGCAAACACAGGGCGTTCAAACAATGGCATCAAAAGGTTAGCAGTTCATAATATTCAGTCAACCTCATTCAAATTTGATTAATTCAGCGAGCAGCTTGTACATCATTTTACAAGTTCATCAATTCAAGATCACGCTAGATGTGCGAGGACTGTCATACATTGCAAGGATGAGCTTAAAAATGAAGTTATAGCCATGAGATCTAAATCAAAAAAACACATTGTAAAGGTTGATTTGACGTAGAAGGTGGAGGGTTCCTGAAATTTAGCCAGGAAATTTATTGAATTAAATCATAAACCTAGCATTCCCCTGCAAAACTCAACTGCACAAGCAAGGTTTTTAAGGACACTGGTGTCAAACAACAACTCATTATTGCTGTCTCGGAGGAGCTTCAAGACAATTATACTAACTTTTTGCGAGTATTTGAATAATTTGAAGGACCAGGACATTGTCCTGTCCTGTGATCTAAAATTTGCAAATATTATTTGTGAGCTTCAAGCACACTCAAGCGCATATTTCTGCATCATCCAGAATACAGTAAAAATTGCTTGTGAAAAGTCATTTTAAGAAGGGATTTAATAATGAATTATTTTAGAGTTTGTTCCATGTAAAAGAAACATATAAAAAATATAGCATTTGGCTTTCCTTGTTTATATTGATGTAAATTGGAGATTTTTACTACTGTAAAAAGCAAAATAAGCTGTCATTTTGCATGTTTTTGCATGTTTGACTTTGATGTCATTGTTGCAGTTCTGTAAGTTGAATTGCTAACTGTGTTTATGACATGTGGTTATGGATTCCAAAAGCACGTTAATATGTAAAAGAATCTCCAATTTGTATAACTAATTTCGGATTTGGATAAATCTTGTTTCCGTTCCAATTAAACGGATCCGCAAAATCGGATATCCACAATATCGGTTATTTTTAACTATCAGAAAAATTGTAGAAATGCTCACCCCTAACTTTCGCATAAATTACAAAGCGTTTCATAAGCAAAGTCTTGTAGGGTTTCGTTGTCAATTTCAAGTGAGAGGTACTTTTGCTTTTCAGGACCATTTCATTAAATTCAGAGAATCGCGTGTTGTTTAAGCAGCACGCAAACTTTTGAATCATTTTTACTCTTACCACAAATGGCATAATGGGTTCCCTATTATATAAAGAAGAAAAATATAGTAATCCAGTAAACTAATTATTATAATTAGGGATGGCAAGAATCCCAGAAATTTTTAATTCCAGGATTTCGTGATTGAGAAGTTTGTTCCCGGGAAATCCCGGTAATGAATAGAAAAAAACGCATTTGAATACTTTTTAAGCACTCATCAAACACTTAAAAATAAGAATATAACTAAAATATTTAATACATTTAAAAAATTTAATACATTAATGAACCTCTAAAGATAAGTTAAATCATGTTTTAATTTAATTTTGTATAAAAACTTATCTAATAATTTTAAAAAATAAGAAACCTAAGTATTTTAAATTATAAAACAATATCTTAAAATGGTATAAATAACATTATAAATAAAAATAACAATAAAAACATTATAAATAAAAATAACAATAAAAAAATAATATAAATATGCATGACTTCATTAACTATAAGGACCTTGAGAAAATTTTGTACTTTAATAAACCTTCTGTTTTTGATAACTTTATTAATTAAATTGACGTTAAAAAAACTTTCGTAAATCACGCATTTTCGTAAATCACACATTCGAAATTAAAATTACTGGAAATAAAAATGGAATTTGAATCACTCACACGTTGAGAATTAAAATTGCGCACACTTTTGGAAGCAGAAAATTCAAAATTAAATTAATGTATACCTTCAACTATATAAACTCTAGCTCTTTCCACCAGAAAGCGCTTAAATTTTATTTATTTTTATAATATACCAGTTTTAATATTATACTTATATTATATATAGTATAATATTAAAACTAGTGTATGATAAAAAATAAATAAAATATAAACGCTTGTTGGTCGAAAGAGCAAGAGTTTTTAATAGAAGGTATACCTTAATTTAATTTTATTATATAGTAATTTTAAATATATATATTTGATATTAAATATATATTTGATATTAAATATATATATTTGATATTAAACATATATATTTGATATTAAATATATATATTTGATATTAATTATATATATATATATATATATATATATTTGATATTAATTATATATATATATATATATATATATATATATATATATATTTGATATTAATTATATATATATATATATATATATATATATATATATATATATATATATATATATATATATATATATATATATATATATATATTTGATATTAAATATATATATATATATATTTGATATTAAATATATATATATATATATATATATATAATATATATATATATATATATATATATATTTGATATATATATATATATATATTTGATATTAAATATATATATATATATATATATATATATATATATATATATATATATATATATATATATATATATATATATATATATATTTGATATTAAATATATACAACTTTAAGCTTAAACTTTATTAACTTTTACTTATTTTTGACGATCCCGAAATTTCGGGAAATTTTGGAGACAAATCCCGGGATTTTCGGGTGAACAATTTGTACGAAATCCCGGGACCCCAGGATCGCCATCCCTAATTATAATGATTTCTTAAACGAAATGCAGAAATTACCAAATAAAGAAGAGTTGTAAATCTTTTAGTTAAAGCCCTACTATCATCTATTGTTTCCTTCTTTAGGTGGTGATTATGTTGCTGGATAACGGTCAATCCGAATGATGCTGAGGCAATTATACTAAGGGGTACTCTATGAAGTCCAGATAGCCAGAGAAGAAAGTGCTACGAGTTTTTGAGAGGCAAAAACTCGTAACGCTTTCTTCCAAATAAAAAATCTGTTCAAAATAAATGCTTCGCACGAATCTCTTTCTCCTGAACAACAGGATTTGAATCGGTTCCACCATCAGACTGAACAAATTATAAACTGCTACGAGTATTTTTATGGAGGTTATTACCGTTTTTAAGTTCAAAAGCCACTGTTTCAATTTGTTTTTCTTTTCTTGCAAAGTATTAAATAATCTTCTTCATTTTACACCGTAAAACTTTTTACTTTGAAGTCAATGTGCTGTCAAACTATTTACAACATTTCTTTAAAAACCGTTTTTTTTAGAACGGAAAAGAGTTGAATACAAATAAATAATCTGCAGATGTTCAAAAGTTATCACTTTTTATTTTTTGTAGATGTATTTATTTGTTTGCTTTTTTTTATTTTTTTCTGATCTCAAACTCACATAAGAAGAAGCTTATGAAATTCCTCAAAATAACTTTTAAACGAGCTTAAACTTTTGAAAGTATTTGCGAAAATATTTTAATTTCTTTTTTATTCCTTTTGATTTAAGTTTAAGTATAACACGATTTTTTGTTTTTCATTAATTTTGAAATGCTTGATAAGTTTTACCGGTCGAAGCTAAACCCAGCGACAAGGACTAATAGATGGGGCTTGAGCTCACAAGCTCTAGCGCGTTCTACACCTATGGGTATCATCAATATCAAATCCTAACATTTTTACGTATCTTTCTCTTTCTGATTATAATTGTGCTTTACTTATTAATTTGAAGTTTATTTTATATTTGTTCAATAATTCGTAACATTAAATTTGAAAACGAAGATAGTATTTTAGAAGTTTTAGAAAACCAATATGCACCTTAAAATCGCACCTTAGATCTTTTTGAGCATAATTTGATCAGAAATAGAATTTAAATCTTGTTTTTAAGATGATACTGAAGTCTTTATATCATTGATCATTACCATTTTAGTCATTGCAACTTATTTCTTCGTTTTAATTGTAAACTTTATGTTTTAAAAATTTGTTAAGTGAATTAAGTGAAAATATGAGTTCCTAAATAATATTATATCTATAATAAAAAGTGGTAATATTTTGGTAGCAATATTTAAAAATTTGTAGGGTTCCTATATGGTAACCACTGAAAAAGGGGAGATTTTTAAATGCGTGGTAAATGAAAGGAAACTCTCCATTATTTAGCGGGGCTGTCCCAGAGTGGACCCCTTTTTTGAAAATTAAATAAAGAAAAACCCTTTTTTAAACGTCATTGTTTTTTTTTAATTGAAGTGCTTGTTTTGCGATTAAAATTAACCTAATTTTAATCACAAAACGTTTACGATCAATCTTAATGCTATCTTACAGTCATTGAGCAAGATATACACTCAATAATTCATAAAATTCTCATTGAATAAGAGCTTTATGAATTATTGAGTCTTAATGAGTTTGGTAAAATGGTAAAATGGTATATTTTAATAAAGAATAAGTTATTCTATATTAAAATAAACCATTTAAAATGACTTACGAAAGATAAAAACTGTATGATTGCAAGCCATAAATTAGTTCTCCTTTATGTAATTAGTCTTAATTAATCACTTGTACCTAGCTAATCACTTGTATTAGTTATGATTGTCACTGTCATTGATCAATCATTTGTAGGAAAAGAGCAAGAACTATAAACAGGGAAAGATGAACCATTCCAACTATACTTTTTTGTTCAACCTTGATCATTTTCAGTTAGTCTTTGTTTGATAACAAATACTTATGACACTTGTGACAGGATCACGATTTGAAATTATATTTATATTATATATACATAAAATACTTTTAACAGGCTTTACTGATAAGTTATTAATTTCTTTTTCAGTGTTTTTCTTGATTTCTTTCTCAAATTATTTCACTTTTTATTTGTGACTTGTTTTAATTTTTTTAACAAACTTAAAAAGTTTGTCACGGCATAAGTATAAAGTATAAACCCCCCTCAATTGAGGGGATTTTAAATTTTATATGGTCATAATTTTTGAAAGCTGAGAGATAATACTATCAAACTTAAAATTTATCTACGAATATAAGTCTAAGGGGGTGTTATCATCGATGCCTAAAACCAACTTAAAACACACTCGCCCTAAGAATGGCACTTCATTTGTATAGAATAATAGTGTGATAGAGTATGTATAAAAAATTATTCTAAAAAAAAACAAGTTTCTTTTAAAAATTTTTCTACAAGAAATATGTATTTTTTTATAGTTTATCAAAATACGATGCCTTTGATACACCTGTTAAAAAGTTCCTGATTCATGTTTATTACCGTTAATTTTTCAAGCTCTAGATCTTATCTGAGTTCTATAAATATTGGCTGTGGCTAAAACAGTAGAAGTTTGGGTTTTAGCAAAAGTATATAACTTGAACATCTTTTCCTTATGTTTAAACTAACATATTTAGTGTAAGTCTGTAATAAAGGAGCCAGTGCAGTGACTAATTGGTGGGAGATTCTCTCCCTTATAACCCCCCCCCCCCACCTCCTTAAAAAAAAGGTCATTGTAATAGGGTCCCAAAATCTTTAAAATATTTACACTAGGTATTCCAAAAAGAAAAAGCTACCTAAATTTGCAAAAGAGCCCCTTAAATTTGCTGCCCCCTTCTTTTGTGGGCGTGCGGTAGCCTAGCCCCGGCACTGAGAAGAACCAATTTTTTTAAAAATACTACTTACCCAAGTCTTCACACAAAACAATCTAATCAAAATACTATACTAGGGTAAACCTATCAGAATTTAGTATTTACATCAGACGTATATTTATCTCCTATATGTTTCAATTTTCATAATATAGCTATGGAAACGCAGTAAATTATTTGTTAAGTAAGTTGAATGTTAAAAACGCTTTTTTTTATGCATGCAAATATTATTTTTATTATTGCAAAGAGAAAAAAACTTAAAAAAAACTAATATTAATTTAAAAAAACGAGCTTTGAAAAAAAAAAAAATTTACCACACGCAAAGAATGAATTTTAAAATAACCAATATTCTATGTGGCACAGTATTAAAATAATTCAAAAAACTATCCAATTTTTTTAGACAAGATTTGTTATTTCAATATAAAGCATTTTTTATACATTAGAAATAACGACCGAGGCTTACAACAACCAACATACAAAATGCTTTACATAAAACATACAAAATGCTTATTTACATTTATTGTATTTTACAAAAGACAACCAAACCTGAAAAACCTGAAACCTAGATCCTGAAAGAAACTCATCTTATCATTAGAGCCTTTTAAAAGTTTATAACTTTTTTATATTAAGACAAAAGAATAAAAAACTACAATAAAATTGTGTAATGGAGCTAAAAATATAAACTTAAAAAAGATCTATAATGTTATATATAATAAAAAAGTTACAACTTATTGTCAGAACCTATAAAAACGCAAATATCATATAGATGCAATATAAAATATATATACAAAGTAAATAAAATAAAATATCTCAATATAATAAGATAGAGAAAATGCAATAAAGGTTACACGCAATAAAAAAGATTAATACGTGATTATTATAAAAAAAAGTTACACACAATAAATAAGATTATACGTAATCATTATAAAAAAAGTTACACACAATTAAATAAGATTAATACGTAATTATTATAAAAAAAAGTTAGACACAATAAAAAAAGATTAATACGTAGTTATTATAAAAAAAAGTTACACACAATAAAAAAGATTAATACATAATTATTATAAAAAAAAGTTACACACAATAAAAATAAGATTAATACGTAATTATTATAAAAAAAAGTTACACACAATGAAAAAGATTATTGCGTAATTATTATAAAAAAAGTTACACACAATAAGATTAATACGTAATTTTATAAAAAAAAGTTTTATAAAAAAAAACTAATAAAATAAAGTTTTTAATCAATAAATAGAATTAAATTTTTAAGTTTATTTTTAAAGATCGTAAAAGTATCGGATATATAAAAATTAAGTATAATAATTTTATTCCAGAAATATAGTGCACAAAATATAATACAAAGTTTGTAAAACTTTGTTCTTTAAATTATTTCATATACAAAATTGTTATTTGTAACTGCCTTATTAAGGTACTTTTATACAATTAGGCATCTTTTTCTTAAAATACATTAGTTACAAAAATAGCTAACATAAACTACAAATATAGGTCGAACGAAGGCAAAATAATATAAAATTTTTATTTTTATTTTTATTTTTTTTAATCCTCATAAAAAAGATGGTTTTGGTCTAAAAAAAGGGGCTAAACCGTTTACACGATTATTTATCATAGGGTGACTGTTAAACTTTGAAGTTTGCATAGTTGTTTTATAACAATGTAAAATACAATCTGTGTCCCTTTCACGTTCAAACTATCAAAACTTGTGAAGATATAGTCATTTTGATAAGAATTGGTTATTTTCACCGTTTTACTCGCCTATTCAAAATTTTATAAGTAAAAATCTGAATAAGCTAGACTCTTGAATCAGGGTCATTTTGTAGCTATATTAGTAGCGAACATTTGTGGAAAATTTCATGAAGTATTAGTAAAGATACTATGTAAACGGTATAACTAAAACAAAAAAAACACGTTCTGTGAGAAAACGGTTTTAAAAATCAGATAATATTTATTAACATAAAACAAAACAGAACTAACTCAATGGGATCCAGAAATATAGGGTTGGCATCCTTAAATGTTGTTTTTTTGAATATAAATTATTTTCTTAGAACCATTCACTTTTCTCTGTGTTATTAAAATATTAGATGACTATTAACAATGTTTTAAAGCTCTATTATGGCCATTTTTTAATGCATTTTTTTCAAATCTTTCACGTTAAGTATTAAACCAATCAAGAAAATTTCAAATGAAATTAATACCATCGTTGAAACTTATGATGGCGGAACACAAACCGATTGTATGTATTTTTCTGCTACAATAAGTAGATTTGGGACAGCGTGTTCAAATAATTCCATTTAAATACTCATTCAAATTTTGCGTTTGGTCATGGAGGCATTATTTTAGCGAGAGTCTTGACTTAAATCCTGAAAAAAAATTTTTTTTTAAGTTCTGCTAAGTGCATAAATAATACTTGAAAATAAATTGGGTGGAATTGTTATAATTCCATAACATAGTTGCTAAGGGCGTTGCTAAGAGTAAAAATCTATACCAACATTAAGATAAATTGAAATAATTTCAATTTCTTTTTTTTTTTTTTTTTTAATTTCGATGACAAATTAAGATTCTGTGATAAATTTTGATCTTAAAGCCATTATAGTTAAAAAAATTTAAAGATTTTCACCTTTTTAATTGTATAGCAGTACCTTAATTTAAAGATTTTTACCTTTTTAATTGTATAGAAGTACCTTAATTGGGTTAAGAGAAAAAAAATCTTTAAATACGGGTAAAGTTAAGTCGTTTTTCCACATGTTTAAAAAGCAAAAAAGTTATAAACATTGAGTTTTTTTTTTTTTTTTTTTTTTTTTTTTTTTTTTTTTTATTTTGCCGTATAATACTATTTACAATGAGAAAAATCGTTTACATATATAATAAATGGCCGGAGCAAGAAGAAGACAGACTGTCTTATCACCGAGCCCCGTTAACATTGAAGCCGTCAGTTAATATTACAATTTAAAAACTTTAAACATAAAAGTATATATATATATATATATATACACATACACACACACACATATATATATATATATATATATACATATATACATATATATATATATATATATATATATATATACATATACATATATATATATATATATATATACATACATTTCTACAAAGATATTATAAAACTTATAATAATATATTAAAATAGAATAAGTTTTCAATAACAACATATTTAAATGAAAAATAAAAGTCAGAAGATCCAAAAAAAAAAAAAAAAAAAATAAGTTATGACTTTTTCACAAAAAAAAAAAAACAAAAAAAGTATTTGAAAACCTATTAAGTTTATATATTTTTTTATTATTTTATAATCAAATTTTTTTATTATTTTATAATCAAATTTTAAAATAAATATTTCAAATTTTAAAATAAATATTTTAGATCGAAATTTTTTCCTAATAAGAAACGTTTACATACTATTTTGAATTGTTCAAAAGATATGTTTTGAAGAATGTTATTTTTATTAATTTTTTGAAAAAATTCATTCCATAGAAATGCTCCACGATATTGAATTTGGAATGAACTGAGTTTGAAATAGAATCTTGGAACTACAAAATTATCATTTGAAAAATTTGTGGGGTACTTATGAGAAATTTTAGTAAAGTAAGAGTGAAATATATTAGGCGACAAACCATGTTTAGATTTAAACATGAACAGCATTACTTGATATATGTTAAGTTTATAGACATTGAGTGCATTAAGTTCCATTAAGAAAGGCTCTCCATGAGCAGTTCTCTTAATGCCAAAAATAATTTTGCATGCAATTTTTTGTTTACTATAAATTTTTTTAAGCTTTCCATAGTTGCTACTTCCCCATGCAATATTGCAATAGGATAGATAACTATGTATAAATGAAAAATATATAATTTTTAAAGACTTGATATTAAGAAATGGTTTAACTCTATATAGAACAGAAATATTTTTGGAAATTTTATTTTCAATAGATTTAATATGAGCTTTCCATGATATATTTTCATCTAATATTATTCCCAGGAAGTTTACATTTGATTCTCTTTTAATAACCGAATTATTCATAAAGAGATTGGGTAATTTTAGAGGGAGGTGATCACTCTTACTAGGTTTATGAAATAATAAAAATTTAGTTTTCAGTACATTTAATGAAAGTTTATTACAAATAATCCAATCATTAACTTTTATTAGTTCTTCATTAAATATTTTAAAAAGATCTTTTATATTTTTATTTGAGTAAAAAAGATTAGAGTCGTCAGCAAACAAAATAAGATTTAAAGTCTTTGAAGCTAAATATAAATCGTTAATGTACAACAAAAATAATAGTGGTCCTAGGATGGATCCCTGGGGAACACCACAAGTTATAACTTTGTTTCCTGTTTCATTTTCTTTATACACTATGTATTGTTTCCTGTTTGACAGGTAATTTTTAAACCAGAGTAGGTTATTGTTTAATACTCCATAGAGTTCTAGTTTTTCTATAAGTATGTCATGGTCAACTGTGTCAAATGCTTTTGACAGATCAATAAAAACTCCTAGTGTATAACAATCATTATTGAACCCATCGGATATATAATTTATTAAATCGATTACTGCATGATCCGTTGAATGATTTTTTTTGAATCCAAATTGTTTATTATACAGTATTTTGTTTTTGGTTAAATATTTATTAAGCCTATTATACATAATACGTTCTAACAATTTTGAAAAGCATGGTAAGACAGAAATAGGTCTATAATTTGACATAATTGTGTTATCGCCAGTTTTAAAAATAGGTGATATTTTAGCAATTTTTAATTTCTCCGGTACAATACCGGATTGTATTGAAAGGTTAAAAATATGAAACAAAGATGGTTCTATGATATCGAAGATTGCTTTAACTACGTTCACGCTAATTTGATCAATCCCAGCGGATTTATTATTTTTCAGACTATTGTACGCATTACGCACCTCAGTTATATTTAAACTAACTTCTTTCATAGATATATTGGTTGGTTTTATATAGGATTTAAAATTTGTGGTGTTTTTTGGGATTTTACTTGCTAAATTTGGGCCAACTTCAAGGAAATAGTCGTTGAGCTTTTCAACGATGGTTTCTTTATTACTGATCATTTCCCCATCAATTATGAGTTTTTGTGGCAAATTATTGTTAGAACATCTTTTTTTACCAATTATCTGGTTAATCACATTCCAAGTTTTTTGAGTGTTTCCTTGTGTTTTTTTTAGTAGAGTTCGTTTTTTTTAGTTAGAGTTCGTAAATAGTAAGTGTATTCATCTCCATTAATAATGGTTCGAAATGAGTAAAACGATCCACAAAATTAATCAAGCGAATCGCATACGGTTTTACCACGGTCCGGCATTGTAACTTACTTTTTTTAGTCCATCCCCAAGCTATATTTGCTTAACTTATACAGCTGTGAATAAATATTTATAAAGTTGGTTTAAATTTTTTTTTTAATTAGATATAATCAAGAATTATATAAAACACCTTTACTTTTTTTTTATTAATAATAATGTAAAAATATCTTTGTGCTATTTTTGATCTTAATTAGTTTATCTATTTAAAACTCTTGCTTCTTCTAAGCTGCTTTGATGTAATAGATAATCATTTCATACTAAATACTTAGACGTACTAGGATGATCTGGAAGACGTTTAAAAGCGAATTTTCAAGCAAACTAGTAAATCAAAAAAAAATTCTTTTTTCAAATCCATGCTTTATGCAAGCAGAATTCTATTGGGCCTAGAAATTCTTTTTTTGTTATCTTTTGTAGAAGGAAAAATTACTGTTACGTTTTTAAATTTTTTTTTCATCAATTCTTATGGGGAAATACAAATTAAATGTTCTTATGGGGAAATACAAATTAAATTTTTGTTAACTTAATTAACTTTTTTTGGTCAAATTTTTCCATTTCCTTGTATTGTCATCGAAAATGATTATGTGTGCAAAATTTTAAGCAAAATTGGTTGAGAAAAAAGCTTTCAAAAATTGATTTCAAATTTTGTGGCACACAAACTTATATATATAGAAAGTAACCTTATATAAAGTATGGAAAAAATTAACATTTGTTAAAATGATCAAGATAAGAAAAGCCGGTTAGTACGCAAACTAGTTACCATTACCTTTCATTATTTAACTTGGCTACGTGGATGCATCGATTCGTGTTGCGCTCAAGTTGGTAGTAAAAAGAATAGGTGTATGTATTAGCATACTCGATAACTGAGGTTCGAGAGCTTAATAAAACTACTATATTATAGTAGCAAAAACTCGATGTATTTTGTTTTGTGAATTTTTTATTATATTAAAACGATGAATGTTTTTCGCTTGGTCGGAGACCTTTCTCATCTATTAGCTATTCTACTTCTGTTATGGAAAATCTGGAAAACACGTTCTTGTGCTGGTAACATTTTTTTTCTTTGTTTTGTAAAGATTTCTTTTCTCTACATTAAAGTTTTAATAGTTACCCTATTAAAACTACTATTAATAAAAAAGTATTTTGAAAACCAATTTGATTTTTCCCCATTCTTACGCGCCTATTATTACATCTTATCGCTATAATTATAATTTATATTATTGTTATAATTTTTATTATTATTGTTATTTTTGTTATTATTTCTTTCGTTATTATTATTATTATTATTATTGTTGTTGTTATTATTATTATTGTTTTTATTGTTATTATTGTTGTTAAAATTATTACTGTTACTAATATTATTACTGTTACTAATATTATTAGAGATGTTATTATTATTTTTATTTTAAATAAACAAATATTTAATAGTACTTCTAAATATATAAATTAAAACAAGTACTTATGAAAAGAATTAGTAATTTTATACAATTGCCTTCAAATTATGTAAATAATAATATTAATAATAAACATGTGTTAATATTGATAAGCAAAGATGCTGCTTGGAGAAACATGTTTAGAGCCATATTATCAGAAATGTGATGGGAACTATGTGATACTAAAAGGTGAACTCCATACTTCTCTATTATGAAGTGTGTGTTCTACCATTCGACCACTACTACTAATGTTAATGGTGCAATGATAGATTGACACTACCAGGATGTACAACATAGGTATTGTGGCCAGTGCATATTTTTTTACTTTACCCATTTTTACAAGATTATAATCATATAATTAGCTATTATTAGGCAGATGTTTAAGTAGTGGATAAGGGTCAACAGAGCCAGATCCCACACTTTTTGAGTTTTGAGGTTAGAATGAGAGAAGTTTTATATAATCATATTTTTTGAATGCTAAGAGATTATTGTATGTAATATAAAATTTATCAATGAATATAAATATGTTAAAGAAATATACATAAAATATTTTGCCAGCTTGTTGCTCTCAGGTTTATGACAGTTGTGGCCAAAATTTTAGGGTTTATTTGTTCCCAGGAGCCAATCATCACAATGTTTTGTAAAGCATCCTAATTTAACAAAAGTATAATCATAAATTCAAATTTCCAGAGAGTAAACCATGAACTGACACTGGTAACCAAATGAACTTTCTAAAAGACTATGTAGTAGTGATGCAGTGGTAGTGATGTAGTAGTGATTAAGTGGTAGAGCCTTTGGTTTGTAAGCAAGAAGTTCAGAGTTTGATCCTAACCATGTCCTTAGTAGTACTGCGCTCAACTAGTTTTCTAAGAGTTATTTTTTTTCTATAAATAAAAGCTTATGTTTTGCATTATTTTTTGTAGTCTCATCCTACAACAAGAACAATATATTATGCATTTAGATATCTGTACCTAAATATTTTATTTCAACTTTCACTGGTTCACTCTCATATAGCATTACTATAACAATGAGAGTATAAACATTATAAACAATATTAGGAATTTTTCATTTTAATTTTATGTTTTACATTTTTATACTACTATTTAATAGAAAATAATAAAAATAAGTCAAGTATAAACTCTTTTAACAGCATCTAAAATATATGGATTATTGACATTGAGGCTTAAGAATAAAAAAAGAACTCCACCATATATATATATATATATATATATATATATATATATATATATATATATATATATATATATATATATATATATATATATATATATATATGTGTGCGTGTGGAAAAATTTTGGAAATTTTACCAAATTTAATTTTTTTTCTATTAGTAGTCCATAAACTTATTTATATTTTTAGAGCTCCTGGATACCAAAAACTAGGATAAAGAAATCTTTTTGTGACTTTCAAATCCGGAGTCCTTTTTGGGATTCTGCATCCCTGATATATATATATATATATATATATATATATATATATATATATATATATATATATATATATATATATATATATATATATATGTATATATATATATCAGGGATGTATATTATATATATTATATATATATATATATATATATATATATATATATATATATATATATATATATATATATATATATCAGGGATATATATTATATATATATATATATATATATATATATCAGGGATATATATTATATATATATATATATATATATATATATATATATATATATATATATATATATATATATATATATATATATATATATATATAATTTACTTAACATACTCAAAGACTCACAAAATTTAGCCATACAAATGTTTCTATTTATATTTTATATGTTGTTAACACATAAAATAAGCTTTTAACTAAAAGCTATTTTAACAAGAAATCTCCAATAGAATATGAAAAACGTGATACCCTTTTTTATATTTTCATTTTATTTAAAGCAATATCAAGTTTAAATATTTTCTATAAACACACAAGTTGTTTTTAGGAGTATTTTTTAAAGAGAAATCTATTTGAGTTTTGCGATTGAAATTTGAAATAAAATAAAAAATTGGAAAAATTTAAAAAATTTTAAACGCTCAATATAAATTTAATTGCTGCAGCGTCCGTAATGCCCAGTGGCATAGCGAGGATCATTCCTGAAAGTTAAACATATATCTAGCTACAGTAACAGATTTAGAAGATAATACAAGTGAGGAAGAAAGTTTTATTTAAATTGTAAATGTTTTGAATAGTTAATTATTTTCTGTTTCTTGAAAATAGTTTTATATTTATTGTTCATTTTTATTAATTAGGCATGCATAATTTAAAAATAATTACAACAAAAAGTAATTGCAGAAAATTCTCTAAATAAATGGTTTTATTCATAATTACTCTCATGTTAATTTATTAACATAACAGCTG
>NC_088927.1:41527500-41557500 GCF_038396675.1 Hydra vulgaris
ATCAACCTTAAACTGTTAAGAAAACTGAAGGACGGCATCAGGTCTGCGAAAAAAATTTGATACAAAAGGGTTATCATTAAACATAGAAATGAGGTTGGCAATTTTTTTCCGACCTCAAACATTTTAAGGTTGGCAGTTTGGTTGGCATGTTAAAGTTAAAAATAAGTATTGGTATAAAACTTTATTATTTTGAGGTTTGTCCTAATTTTAACTAATTATACATTTTTGCTATAAAATATCAGAAACTTGTATTAAAATCCTTCTTAATAAAACTGTAGTTTTTATTTTTTATCTCGCAATAAAATAGAGATGTGTGTTTTTCCTTTGCACAACGATGCAATGTATATATAATTTGTTGAAATAAACTATTTTAATATTAGCCAGGGCCATAGGCATGCTGGCCCCAGCTATGTAGGAATATGTGTGGACTTAAAGCTTTTTATTTTATAAAGGCCTTTTGGAAAAATTTTATTTTACTATATTGTTAAATGATTAGCAAATAATATTATATTCATCTAATCTAACTAATTTGATCAATTATCTAGGTAATTAGCTAGGTAAATTTATTTACCTAACAAAACCTGCAAGATGATAACCTACAACATTACCAAAAACATGCTTATGCACACACACCTCACATCCTGATCTAACACTTTACTTTTCTCTTTTTTAATTTATTTTCATTTTTTACAACATTATTTTACAAACTTATCAGTTTTTTAGTATTTTTCTACTTTGATGCTCTTTGTTTTCCACTGGACATCTGTCTTTTTGTACTTTTATTTCACTCTGCTAAACTCTTTCTAACTTATTGTTCATCCCTAAGGCGTTCACTGCTCGGTGCAGCTTCACTAAAATGGATTGCATTTACAAAAAAAATTTATTTTGCGCGTGGACTGCGGAGCAACGACTATCTTCCTGACTACCACATGTACACTAGGTAAATTTATTTACCTAACAATTCCCACAAAGAAGATAACCTACAACATTTACAATCACATGCTTATGCACATACACCTCACATCCTGAATTAACACTTTACTTTTCTCTTTTTTTAATTTGTTTTGATTTTCTTCTATAATTATTTCCTATATTCTTATTATTATATATTCACTGTATACAACATAAAATCAGCCATGCTATACATACAGTCTGTTCAACTGGCTAGAGGCTACCTGCTAACTGTTTTAGAAAACGAATAATTCTACTACACTTCGGATACTCCTGGTTACATTACAGTCATGTGACATATTCATAGTTAATCTTGTCAGCTACACAAAATTCCATGTCACTTAAACAAAATTCTATATGATTCTTGATTATTAATTGTAAAATATATAGAGAGAGTACTTTTAATTTAGTAGCATAACAAAAAATGACTCTGCTAAACTCTTTAAAAAAGACTAAAGTCTTTTCGTTAATCCTATATTTTAATTGTTATCAATATATGTATATATATATATATATATATATATATATATATATATATATATATATATATATATATATATATATATATATATATATATATATATATATATATATATATAATATATAATATATATATATATAGGGCCGCCCACAGGATTTTTTGAGGTTTCAGATATGGTACTTTTACGTATTGGGCTAACTTCTAACTTAAATATGTTCATGTCTATGACAAATTAGGAGACTTAGCAAATAATCGCGAAGATGGAGGTCTAGGAACAAAAATACTCTAAAATTTTAGCCACCCCCTCCCCCCCTATTAAAGGTGAGGGCAGTTATCTAGTAAAATTTTCAACTTTACTATTTTATACTAAATTTAAATTCATCTACAGGTTTTTAATTTCATTTAATAAGTTTGTAAATTACAAAAGTTATTACTATGCAAATTCACAACCCCCATATTTATAATGAAATTTAAAACCCGTCGATAAATTTAAATTTTGTATAAAACTGTAAAGTTGAAAAACTTTAAGGTACTTTTGTTCCCAGGCCTCCATCATCTCGATTTTTTGCAAAGCCTCGTCATTTGTTATAGACATGAACATACTTAAGTTTGGAGTTAGCACAATACGTGAAGTGTCATATCTGAAATATCAAAAAATTATGGATGGCTCTGTAAAAAAAATGTATATATATATATATATATATATATACATACATATATGTACTGTTAATATTTTGAGCCAACGGCACTGGGAGCCGGGGAGCACGTGCTTCCCCCCACCTTTTTTTTAGATAAACTTTTTTTTTCTCAGAAAGTTCTATAGCATCTCCCCCCCCCCCCTACCTGTTGGCCCTGATATTATCATCATTTAATATAGAGATATTAAATAATAAAAAATAATGAACTAAATAATGTAATCAATAATTTATGCTCTAACAATATCAAAAACATTATTTCTAAAAAGTTTGTATAAAATAGTTAACTACACTATGTCTAAATAAACCAACTAATGATTTGCACTTTGCAATCAAGCTATTAAGTTTATCTTTAAGTAAATTAATTTCTTCATATTTTCGAGCTTCAGCTTCTGTTATCTCGATTGTTCGTAATTTGTCATCTTTATTAAATTTTTTTATATTAATGATATTTCTCCCTATAACATCATAATATTTATTTATAACAATAATAAACATAATATTAAAAACAATTTAAAAAAGTACATACCCTTACAGTTCGTATATCGTTTGATATTAAATTTCTTTAAAAAATCGACTGCGCATGAATTTATTTTATGACCAACGCATGAAAAATATTTTAATAGAGGATCTAAATCTGTTAAAGCTTTTTTCATATTAAATCCAGAGTCTGCCACAGCGTATAGAGCCTAAATAAAAAAAGAACTTTGTATAATCCATACTCTTCTTATGATATATTTGAAAAAAATGTAGGTTTCTACAAGCCTTCACTGCATTTGCAATCTATGGGTTAATTTTCTATAATATTGTACCTTATTTTCGATATTCCATTCTTGTAATATTTCTTTGATTTTTGAAGTGATGTATGGAGATATGTGATTCGGTAAAGTGATATAAACCCAGAACTCGACTACAAAGACAATAATTTTTATCAACATAATGAAAAGTTGCACTTAAATAGGCTTCTTGCAAAATCCAAATATTGTGTGTGAGCGAACCATATGATAAATCGTTCATATCTTTTTGTAAATTTATCTTTACTCTTTCATACTTAAAACAACATAGTTATATATATATATATATATATATATATATATATATATATATATATATATATATATATATATATATATATAAATATATATATATATATATATATATATATATATATATATATATATATTGAGGCAATTTGTAATCTTGATTTAAACTTTTAACAAAATCAATAAATGATTGGTGATTTACAAGGCACATCGGCATATTTGCTTTGAGAAGGAAATCAAGCAATTTCTCAGTTATAGCTTCTTGTCTTTTTAATATAAACCTTTTATTAATGTAGCTGTATTCATCAACTTCTATTTATTCATTTTTTTCCAAATCTAAATCATAAAGAACATCTAGTTCTTGTCTTTTGATATTACAATTTGATGCTCCAAATATTTTATGAACAGATTTTAAATGCCAAATAATGTTGCTTGAGGAATTGCCGGACCATTTTATTTTCCATTTACTATTGTCTTCAGGATACTTTGTTTTGCAATGTTGACATATTACAAATGTATTATTTTTTTGAGGCAAATGTACATGATCCCAAACAAATGACTTACATGCTCTATATTTTCTTTTTTCCCCCAAAATGGGAAAGTTTATGTTGTTCAAGTTATGTTCATTATTTAACTCTTGTTCATTGAAAGACATCTTTAGTATATTTTATGAAAGTCTAGGTTTATTTATAAAAATTTACTAACTGAAACTTATCAATATCATTATACTTATAATAATTAGTATTTTAGTTACCTAGTTAATTATACGTATTTGATTCATAAAACGTAATTAAATATTTTTAATATGCCGCGTTTCGTAAGTGTTTTTCCGTTAAGAACTGTTTTGCAAGTTGCAGTGCGAAAGAGTTTCGTTTCGAAAGAAATTTGGTTTTTTATCATTATTTCAAAAAATAAAACCCTTAAATGTTCATATGTTGCAATACTAAAAATAAAATTTTATTACAAACATTTTGGTATATAAAAATTTTAATTTTTACAATTATATCCGTTCGGCCAAAAAAATTTTTTTATAGACTTCAAAACGTCGTTTAGCAAAAGAGCTCGTTCCACGAGTGCGACTTCCGTAAGCGCTACTTTCGTATGTAGCAAAATAGTTTTATTTCATAATTCAACTTGTTTTGTAAAATTCGGTACGAAAAACAAAAATTCCTGATTCTCAATATCCTTCCGAAAGAATTTTATTGTACAAAATATTCCGGTTAACAACTCTAGTTTAAAGACTTTAAATTGACAAGTCACAGCTATTTGTTCTAAGCAATCAAAAAGTGAAGACTTTTTGTCAAGACAAGAGTTTAAAGTTGAGTTGTCAGCAAATAGAGCCACTTTAGATGTAAAATATTCATAAAGATTGTTATTGTAGATTAGAAACAATACAGAAGCAAAGATAGAGCCTTGTGGCTCTATCTTTGCTTCTGTATATATCCTTAATATTACTTGAAATAAAGAGGAGTGTAGGCCTTCAAGAATAACTTTAATACTGCAGTTTAAAAGAAATGACTTAGTAATTTCAAAAACTTTTTATAAAAAAAACTAATAAGAGAGTGAAGACTAGTTGTAGGATAGTTGGAGAGGTCAAAGTGTTTTCTAGAGTTTTTTAAATTGCTTATTTAGCACTTTTTAAAAGTTTAGCAAAAATTGAAGAGAGTTCTGAAGAACACTTTTTTAAGACTATGACGTAAATCTATTCTGGAGCACAAATTGTGTTTAATTGAGAATTAGCTTTAGCATTGGAAGCAAGAGTGATTTGGATGTTTAACAATGGTTCAATCTGTTTAACTGGCAGGAAGAGTATGACCATTAGATTCAAGAATCAAATAAGAGTAAGATTTCTTTGGAAATAACTCTGCTTTATTCTAAAGAGAAGTAAAAAGATCAGAGCCATGAATTAGAGGTTAAATGTTAGACTTACTTAAGTTGATGACACTGTTGAAGAACCTAACATCTGAGATAAGATACAAGGTTTAGTAAACTAAAAAAAAGCAGAGTTTAACATTGGACAGGACTTTTTTACAATGGCTACTTGCAATAATAGAAGGAACTTTGTTCTTAAGAGAGATGTTCTTGTAAAAAAGATAAAAATGATCACGATTTAATAAAGCGACTGCTCAAGATGGTGAAAATTGTCGAGTAGAATGTGGTTTGACTTGAACGTGAAGAGAAGGAATAAAAGCTTTCAAACTTTTATTCCAGAAGGAATAAAAGTTTGAAATTATTTAGCTGGCATACAATATCCTTTTATGTCTATATAAAATTAATTGTTTATATGATATAGTATTTGCCAAGAGAGAAGATGATCAGATGTATGTGTGTTGTGATTCTAACAAAACAAGAAAAGGATGCATAATCTTAGACAGATTAGGAAAAAAGTTGTATCAAACAATGTTTGTTAGAGAAGGTTAATGTGATTTTAGGTATCAGCACATAGAAATGTAGCAGGTTCAGAAGAAAAAAGTAGTGATAGAAATAAGAAAACTTGAAGATAGTGCCTTACATATTGTATGAATGAGCTTTAGTTAATTAAAGAAAATGCTCTAGATTGTTTATATTAGAGAAACAGCATAAAAGAGGGGTTATAAAAAGCATGAAAAGAAGGATGTTAAGCAGTAAAATGTAGGTTGAGTCACAAAAAAAGAATGTTAGTACTTTTAAAATAGGTAGTTCATGTTGTTTAATCATAAATTTTACTTAATACTAAAACATAACAAATCTGTTTGCAATAATTTATAATATATTCCCTTTTTATATGAGTTTGTTAAATTATTATTATTTTTTCAAGGTTTTATGGACATTTTCTATTTACTTGGAGTCAGTGGCAATTCTTCCTCAATTATTTATGATTTCGAAAACTGGTGAGGCTGAAAGTATCACAAGTCATTATTTGTTTGCATTAGGATCTTATCGTGCATTGTATTTGCTAAATTGGATTTACAGATATTATTTTGAAGGATTTTTTGATCTTATTGCCATTGTTTCTGGATGTGTGCAAACTGTCCTTTATTGTGATTTCTTTTATCTATACATTACTAAAGGTAAGTCTATTGTTGTTATGATAAGTCTGTTACATATGTTTAAGTCTGTGTAAGTAAGTCTGTTGTTAAGTCTATACTTATTTGTATAACTATTTAACTATTGATTATAGCAATATGAACAATCAAATTATTTTATAATTTTGATGAATTTTTAATTTTCAAAATATATATTTTGGTAGTGATTTTATTATGGTTAGTAATTTTAATGTGTTTCTTTAATATAAAGTTTTAAAACATTTTGTGTGTAATGTGTAAAAATAAATTGAAACATGTAAAGAATGTGTTTATCAAAACAATGAATGTAGGAAAAATCTTTATAACACATTAATACAATTCACTAAATCTTTATAAAAGGTTACTGCAATTTGCTGAACAATATAATTTTATATGACTAATAAATTCTGGTTTGCAATATAAAAAATCATATTCGTATTAGGTTTTAGTTATTAGATTTTATATAGTATTTATGTTGCTTTTACCATTAAAAAATAGCAAAATATGATTTTGAACCATGACCTAATATATTTATACAGCTAGATATTTTAGGCTTTAAAGGAATAGATTGAAGTCCAATTTATGCTTTTAGGCAGTTTTTAAAAAAGAAGCTGTGAAAATTCAAAAAATGATTAACAAATATTGCATTGTGAGTTGTTGTTCAAATTATATAATTCAATTAATTACTCTCATTTCAGAACAATGAAAAGTTAAAAAAATTTTTATATATTTTTTAAAAATTAATTTACTCCCAATAAGGTTGTAAGCAACCACTATTGTCTGGAAAACATGAAGATGGAAGAGTGTTCCAAAGATTTGCGATGAAAAAACTAAACTAGCAAAAGTTTTTATAGCATAAAAGATAAAATTTTGATGAAATGTAAATCAAGTGAGAATAAGTTTCGGTTTGTGGATCAAGAGGTGATAGTTTGTTTGAGCAGCAACCATTATTATTTGTAGAAAAGAGTGTTAATAGAAAAGACTCTAGTTCTTCAGATTGTACAAGTTTGACTGAATCAGGGATTATATTTTTCCGGATATTTCCAGTATTTCGGATATTTCTTTAAAATTTTTTTTTTTTTTTGGATATCCAAATAAGCCAGTAAAGGTATCGTTCAAAATAATTTTTTTATATAAATTTATAAACTCTGTTTACATAAGATTGAAATACTTTTCTTTTATAAAAGAGAATTCCTGCCAAAACCTAAACCTTTAGTCGATGTAGGTGCACTCTACTGCGTCTATCTCCATTTAGGTCAGTTGATGTATGTACATTCCGCTGTGATTACGGTTTTCACAGTCGATTTATATACGTATTGATGCACATATTCTATGAAACTTTGAAAAAAAAATAGATATACAACAATGTACTTTCGAAGTAGTTTTGTGTACAAAAAACATAAAACTCCTTCGAAATAAAATTTTAACATATTAACATTTTAATAAAATAAAATTTTAACATTAACATAAAAATATAATTACATTAACATAAAAACATAAAAATTTTATAAACATTTTAACATTTTTTGCGTGCAAATAATGTTAATATGTTTTATTTTAAATAGTTAATTTATAATTATACATTAAATAATACAACAAATAATGAATTTCTTTATCTCGTATCTTTCGTATTAATATTTACCACTGTAAATGCTACGCCGTTATTTTACTAATTTGAAAAATTAAAACATTTAAATATTTTTTGCGTGCAAATGATGTTAAGATTATGTGCATAATGTTAATATTATGTTTTATATTAAGTAATTAAGTTATAATAACACATTAAATAATATAACAACTTGTGTGTACAAATAATGTATTTCATTTCAAACATGAGATATTCTTAGTTACACAAAATGCATTTTTATTTTCAGATTTTTCCGGATATTTCTTTAAAATGTTTTCTGGATATTTTTAGAAAAAAAATTTTCCTGATTTTTAAAATATGACCAGGATAATCCCTGCTGAATAACTTGTCAATAACTTGTGAAGTCACGACTTGTAAAAGTTTCTATTTTATCTTAAAGAAAATCATCAACTGAAAGTGTATTTCAGCAAAGTTTATTTTTTAGACAATTTTCTTTTATTGGTTTGATTAATTACTTATATAAAAAAATAAGGTAAAAGTGTAATAAAATAAATTAAGTAAAAGAATCATTTTATACTAGAAGTAAAGACATTTCAAGCAAATTCAGAATACTTTATTCACGGTATCAGGAATAAAAAACTTTGCAAGTCAGCCTTTCAAAAAGTCTAAAAGAAATATTGCAAATATAAGTAGCAGAAAAATCCTTGGAAGATCGAGAAGCTATTCAGCAAAGACCAGTTGAAAACTTTTAGGAGAAAAGCTTTAAGGATATCAAAAGTGCATTATAATTGATGATGAAACATCCTGAAATTTTGACTGTTCAATGCTCTCGGGCAACCAAAATATGCAATCCTTTAAGGCACGCCAACAATATAAAGTAAAAAATTTGAAAGCTATATATGAAAACACGAACTAAAGTTTATATAAAAGAATGTTTAAAAAAGCAATTTATGCATATGATCCTAAAGCGCTTAATTAAGGCAATATTATAATCAGCTCGAATATGTTGTTTTATTATAAGCTTTACTGCATTTTGGAAATGAATTTATCTCTTAAACAATAAAAAAAATTGCGTGGGTCGTTATCATTCTGGTCAGTCTTTAGGTCTATAAACTTTATACAGGAATTTAAGATTTATCTAATAGTTTTTTTTTTTTTTTTAAATAGACTTTAAATGAAAGCATTATTTTAAAACGTGGCCATTTTTAAAACTTTTTAAAGATATCACAAAAATGACGAAATTTAAATTTTCATAATTCTTTTTTTTTTTTAACTTTAAAAAGTTTTAGTTACTGAAATGCTAAAAAAATATCCTAATTTCAACATGTGCCTGAAAGTATATATTTTTTTCTGTTTGATCCTCATCATATATAAAAAGTATTAATTTAAAGCCAGACATCACCCATAATAAAATCACTCTTAATATGTAAAAAAGTGTTTATTTAAAGCCAGACCTATAACCCATAATAAAAACTTTAAAATTTAAGATTTCAAGAGTAATATGTAGCTATAAAATTTACATTTTTTTGTTTTATTTTTAGTTTTGAAAGGTAAATCATTAAAGTTGCCAGCCTGAACAAGTATTTGAAATTAAATTTCTTGAGGCAAGAAACACGACGAAATCTATTTTATTTAATAACAGTATTTTGTTTACCATAAATTTATTTTTCAAGCTCATATGTTTACACTTTAGTTTGTTTAGAAGTATTTGTATTTTAGTGGTTCTAAAATGATAATTTTGCTTTGGCTTTGACCGTTTTTACTACTACTGTATTCAATGATAAATGATTTTTTCTATTGTTCTATACTTGATAAAAATTTACATTGTACTTAAAAACTCAATTAAAATATTTAAGCGCCATTATTTGGTTAATCTTTCATGTATTTGAGTTGGATAAAATATTGAAAGGTTTTTGTTGTATTTAAACAAGTTTTCTTTATGTCGTGTTATGTAATTGTATTACAAATTTATACGTGTTCTCTACCTCTGTTTAAAACTTAAATCGAAACTCTTTAATTATGACTTTCTTTGTTGGTTTTTTTTTATTGCCAATAAAGTATTTCGTCAAATAAGCTTCGTGACTCGTTGCTATTATGAAAGGGAATAAATCTAAATAAAGCCGGGGGTTTTTTAATACATTTTTAAGCGATCGTTTTATTGCATATAAAACTTAAAAATATCAATTAAACTAGTCCACAGCCAAAAAGTTTCGATAATAAAATTAGCAAATTGTAACTAATTTCTGTGCGCTGAAAAAACATCAAATAAATGTTAAGTTTTAGTTTTTATGATACAAGGCTGTTAAAATTTTTATTTAAAAACAGCCTTTTATTATTATTATTATTATAGACATTATTATTATAGACATTTCAAATTTGTTGAGCCATCTTTAATTACTTGTCATCATTAGCAATATAATCTTGTGCCGAGTTTTCAGATCGAAGAGCGGTTAGGTACTAAATAAAGTACTAACAAAATATTGTTCACTAAATAGACAGGAAGTCGCTGTTGCTAGGGGCGTTCCTATATTAGCTAAAAAGATTCTACCTTGAAAAAACTACCTTTACTTGAAATATGGAGATAAAATGCATATAAAGGTATATATTTTCAGAATCAAAAATAAATTCCAAATAAGATGACATAACTTAATTTCGATTTTTTAGTGGTTTTTAACCTGAGCCACCTTTAGCGCCTCGAAATGGGTCAGCAACTTTTATTTCATTAAAATATCGAAAGAAGTTTGCTATTTCAGTTGTGTTCGATCTTCTGTTTTTAAAACTTCTCCATCTTCTGGTTTATATAACTTCACGAATTGGCCAAGTGATTTATTATATGAAAATAAGAGCCGGTTAACAGAAAATAATATTTTAATCGTCTTAATATCGTTTGCGAGAGATGTGTTCCACAATTGTAGTCCTCTTCTAGATATTGAGAATTTCTATTGTCTCAAAGACATTTTTCGAATATATGTTTTGTTTTGTATTTGTGATCAATAAGTTGGAAGTAATTATGGAGTATATTTGAAACCAAGTTATTTGATAGTTTATACATAAACTGTAGGATGCAATAGATGTTTTGTTCATTTTTTTAATTTAATTTGTCTGTCTTATACGGTCTTGTAAAAAGGAATGTATTTGCTTTTTTCGATGTTCAAGGAAAGTGTGTTGGCCTCCAACTAATCGCTTAACTCTTCAAGCTCCTAATTTTCTGTGTTAAAAATAGTATTAATAATTGAGTGTGTGTAGAAAGCTCAGGAGTCATCTGCAAAAATAATAAAGTTTAGTATACGAGAAGTATGTGGTTGATATAGATAAAAAAAAACAAAGGACCTGGAATGGATTTTTGGGGAGCTCCTCAAATAATGATTACAAAGGAAGTATAAGTTTTATTGTAATATAAAGCTTGTTTCTAATTTTTTAAATAGCATCTAAATCATTTAAAATTTTTGTTTTTTATACCATAATTACTAAGTTTGTATAGAAGGATCTCGTGATCCATTGTATTGAAAGCCCTTGACAAATCAATAAATACTCCAAGTGTGAATTGATTTTTGTAAAACCCATTCAAAATTTCGTTTACTAACTTTTAGTTAACTATTACTGCAGTTTTAAAAAGACCATTCGTTTTTTTGATATCCGTATTATTTATTAAAAAAGAATATTGTGATTTTGGAGGTATGTAAAAAGTCTGTTGTAGATTATGCGCTCTAGTACTTTTGAGAAGCATTGGAGATATTATGGTCCAATAGGCCTATCATTGGAGATAGGCCTATTGGACCTACGCGTGCTAATTTTAAGTTTTGTGCCAAAATATATTCGTAATGTTTTGAAGTTAGATTTTAGCTCAGAACCTCCTTTACTTTTTTATCTACGTGAAATAAAAATTTGGTTCAAATGCTTACAGACACTTAGAATTTAATGTTTGAAGTTTTTATCTTATTTAGGGATTTTTTCTAACACAAATCTAGCTAACAAAAATTTTTTTTGAACAATTTTTCAAAATTATGGTCAAAATTTTTTTTTATCTAACCAACCGACGCTTAACCTAGTTAAGAGAAATTACATTTTTTTAAAGATTTTAGTAATAATGGGCTTGAGCCACCTTAAAGATATACAGTAAGGGATATTCGATAACATCATAGACTTTTTTAACCACCTGAGAGTTAATGTTATAAGTTATATGTTAAAAATTATGCTATAAGTTAAATACATAATTAGGGGAAGTTCGTGTACCTAGGACCGGATATTTTCAATGCTCAAATTCAAGGCCCAAGACTTGTCTAAAAATAGGCGCTCTCTGAAAATTAGTCCGTAATAAATTAATAACAAAGGTAGATACATAAACTTGATAAAAAATTCATTTAATCTTGGATTTTTTTTCAACAAACTTATCTAGTGTTACTTAATTGCAACACTTGAATAAATTAAACAGTTAATTAATAGTTCTGAGCAAACTTGATTAATAAGTCTACACATAAAATGGTAAACCCGAAATAATCATAAAATTTTTAAAAAAATTAAAAACAAAAAAAATTCGACCGTAAAGTACGAGAAGCACTCGAAATACAGAGGCACCAATGTTTCCCATCGAATGGCGGAATAAATCAATTTGTCAAAACTAAATTTTGAACTCCATTTTTTATATTCTTGCGTAACGAAAAAAGAAGCCATTCAACTGCTGACGTCAGTTAAAAAAAAATTTATTAAACTGTTTTTTAACGTTCAAAAAATTTCGTAATATTTTACGAGCTGATGATGCTGGTGTCCATAACCCAGTGGAAATTTCTCAAAATAAATTATTATTTGTATTAAGAGAATTCGTACTGCAACAGTTCAAAAAATTACTTCAAATCTCAACATCCGGTTCTCATTTCTTATTTAACGGGAAATATTATGATCAATTAGATGACGTTGACATAAGTCTATTTCGCTTTCCACATCAGTTTATCACAAAAAAACATATACTGGTCTTTTACAAAAATTTTCCAGTTTTGTTCCTATTGTTATAAAATTAGTCTTATACGTTGTTTAATTGATAGGACGTATAAAATCAACAACATATGGCTAGGATTTGATAAGGACATAAAAAATCCATCTAGTGTTTTAAAAAATAACCAATATCCACCTTAAAATAATTGACACTGGAGTTAAATTATTTATTGATAAAAAATTAAATCCATCCGTAATAAATAGTATTGATAACCATAATATAAGATATTATAAGCTTCCATTTATAGGATTTTATTCAAATTTTACTAAATCTAATGTTAATAAAATCATTAAAAAATATTGTAAAGATGTTATAATTAATTTAATTATCACTACCAACAAATTACAAAACAGTTTATGTATAAAAGATCCACTTCCTAAGCTGCTCGAATCCAATGTTTTTACAAATTTTCTTGTGCTGGATGTAATGCCAGTTATACTGGAGAAATCTTCAGACACTTAACAATACGGATTCATGAGCATCTTATAAGTGACAAACAATCTAATGTTTATAAGCATTTAATTTCATCTGTTAGTTGTAAAAATCTAAGTAACCATAATTGTTTTAAATTTTTGGATACTGCTTCTAACAATAACAAATTTAAAATTAAAGAAGCACTCCATATTAAATGGGTTAACCCATCTTTAAATAAAAAAAATTGTTCATTATATAAATTTGTCTATCTAGTTTTTTTTTGTTTTTGTTTTTTATTGACTTAAAATTTTATTTTTTTGCTATTTACGGTATCGTAATTTGTATTATAAATTTTATTGGTTAGTAACAATTCTAGTTGTCTGTTATTATTTCTCTGTAATGTCTTCAAACTTTGATTTTATATTTATATCCAGAGTTTTAAATTGAAATTTTATCTTTTGAAAATGTAGTATGTTAACTACGAAACATGTCAAGAATAAAAAAATCGTGTTTATCTTTAAAATATGTTCATATATATATATATATATATATATATATATATATATATATATATATATATATATATATATATATATATATATATATATATATATATATATATATATAAATTGTTAGTGTATTCCACAAATAGAGTGCTCAATGTTCTTAAAGATGCAATAATAACTTAGTAAGAGCTATAATAAGTTAGTAAAAACACTTATCTAATTTTTAGTTGTCTTCAATAGCAGTTTCTCCATCAGTAGGGTCATCAGGAAGAATAGTCTAAGCATCAAAAAGTTCAAATTATTGAAAATTATTTCGCAGGAAGTTTTTTTTTATAATGTCAAAAATTTTCTCTTGAATTATTTTAACTTTTGTTTTTATTCATAAAGTGTACCTTTTGTATCCTAACAAAGTAAAAAATCGACTCAATATACTGATTACTAATACTTTTGACTGTTGGAAACAGATGTTCTGATGATGTATATTCTATGGCATGATTTTGAATTATCAATTATCTCAAATGTAAAAGATATCAAACTGATTTGCAACTTTGTGCTAGGCAAAATATATAATGAAATTTTTTAGATTGATTTCATTATCTAGTTCATAAAACTGAAAAACTTGACAGCATTACTGTTTTACTACTAATTAGAACTCTGTTACATTCTGTATAGGCATGACACCTATAGTATGTAAAAAACATTCTATTAAACATGGCCATTGCAAATCTGGCAAACATGGCCTTGCATTCACAGAAACATGGCCATTGCAAATCTAAAGTTTCTGTCAGAAACACTAAACGATCTCACAAAAAACCATAACAATTCAATATTATATATAAAAATGATACAAGAAAAGTTTGCAGAGTTTCAAAGCCAAACTTCTTGGTTGTTTGTTTATATATGACATGTTCACTTAGAGAAATTGAAATATTAAAGGCTAGTTAAAATTTAATTATATGGAAAATTAGAAATATTTAATTTTATGTGTGTTACCTCCCATATGTTTAGTTCAAAGGTCGAAGTGTTCATAGTTAGTTTTTGCATGGTTTATACAACCTGATATAGAGTGATAGAACACAGACACTATGGAGTCATCGATGGTAAATAGATGAGGTTGGAGAAGAGATAAGGTTGCAATGGTATTTTGTATAATGTAAAAAAAAAACTTTCATATAATTTTGTATTTGAATTTTTTTTTTGAAAAGAAGGGGGGTGGGGGACGACTTTATTATCCCATCACACACTTAGTACGTTGTGGTTGTATATTAAAATGTGTTACCATCTACTTATGAAAAATAAGTGCTCTAAAAGGTTACATGCTAACGTGGTTTATAAGTTGATAAACTTAAATCGGAAAAATCAATCATGTCCAAAATGAGCGTCTTGTTTTCTAAAAAACACTGTGAATAAATAATTCTTGTATTTAGCACAAAAACTGCATTTATATATTTTGTTAGGACTAAAATGTCATTAAAGTATACTTTTAATTAAATATATAGTTAATAAACAGATATCTATCAGTTAACACTAAATTTTATTTTTCTTAAAATACGTATAATATATATATATATATATATATATATATATATATATATATATATATATATATATATATATATATATATATATATATATATATATATATATATATATATATATATATATGTATATATATGTATGCATGTATATATATATATATATATATATATATATATATATATATATATATATATATATATATATATATATATATGCCCATTATTGTATTTATAGAATTTTAAGTTGTCTTCAACAGCAGTTTCTCCATCAGTAGGTTCATCAGGAAGAATGGTCTATGCATCAAAAAGTTCAAATTATTGAAAATTATTTCGCAGAAACTGCATTTATATATTTTGTTGGGACTAAAATGTCATTAAAGTATACTTTTAATTAAATAAATTGTTAATAAACAGATATCTAATGTCACTAAACACTAAACTTCATTTTTCTTAAAATACTTATAATATATATATATATATATATATATATATATATATATATATATATATATATATATATATACATACCCATTATTGCATTTATAGAAACATTACGACGATGTGATAATGGTTGGAGGTTGGCTGCAAGAGCAGGTCTAACTATGTTTACAATGCGTTTTTGCACCTTGTCTAAAAGAGAAAGGGCATCATTGGAAGATCCACCCCAGATATGGCAACAGTATTTCATGCAAGAACGAATTTGAGATTTATAGAGATAGAGAATAGAATCCGGAGTAAGAAAGTGTTGAGCTCGATAAAGAGATACAACCTTAACAGATGCTAATTTTGCAACAATTTGATATATGGTTTCTATAAAAGATTGAAAGTAAGAGTTAATCCCAGAAGATGAAGAGTAAATGGCTCATCGAGTACATTACCGTTCATAAATATAGAAAGATCTAAGTTGTTGTAATAACAATTGGCTGGAAAAATGTTGAGGAAGTGACAGAATAAGTAGAAGAGTGCAGTCCATTGAGAACAACTTTTATACTACGAATGGAAAGGTAAGATTCAATAATCTTAAAGATGTTACCAGATACACTGTAAGAAGAAAGCTTATGGAGAAGACCAGCATGGCAGACTTTATCAAAAGCTTTAGAAATGTCAAGAGCGATGGCCTTAACCACTCCAACTTTATCTAATGCACGATAAAACCTATTGGTTATTACTGTTAGCAAATCAGATGTAGAAGAGAAGATCAAAATCCATATTGATGATCAGAAAGTAAGTTATTAGATTCAAGATGAAAGATTAAGTGTTTGTTAATTAAAACAACTAAAATTATTCAAAAACCTTGTTTATGATAGGAAGAAGACTAATGGGACGGTAGTTAGACGAGTGAGATCGCTCTCCAGAATATTTCAAAATAGGGATAACAGATGCCGCTTTCCAGCCGGTTGGATAAAAAGACTCTGATAAGCACTTGTTGAATAGTTTTAAGAGTATAGACGACAGCTCCGGAGAACACTTCTGGAAGACAATTATATTGTCTGGGGCACAAGCTGTAGAAGAGTCTAAGCAGGAAACCACTTTAGATACAGAAGCTGGAGTAATACAAATGTCAAGTAATGGATTAACCTGTTTCACGGCTATATTAGGAAGAACACAACTATTGGAATCAAGAAATAATATTGATGAAAATTTTTTAACAAACAATTCAACTTTGTCTTTAGGTGATGTGAAAAATTCTGAACCATACAAGAGATGTGGAATTAAAGATTTACCCTTATTATGAATACTATTAAAGATTCTCCAGAAGTCACGAGAGCCTAATTTTTGAGATAAGATACAAGATTTCATGACCTGAGAATAGCGGGCTTTGGCGTTAGACAAAACCTTTTTATAATTATTTCTAGCAGTAGTAAACAGGCGTCTGTTTTCTGGAGAATTTTTTTACTGATAGATATGGAGGTAACGGTTTCGATTGGCAATTGCAGAAGCACATTGTTAGGAAAACCATGGAGGAGAATGAGGCTTGACCTGGAACTTTTTGAGAGGGAACAAAAGATTCCATGCCAGCCTGAATCCACGAAGTTATGTAAGAAGCACATCAGTCAGCAGGAAGACGAAAGATTTCTATCTGAGGGCCATTGCGAAATAAATCACGGAAAGTATCCCAGTCAGCTTTAAGATAGTTGTAAGAGGTACGATAGTAGGGGGATTCAGGTGATGAAGAAGAATGAGATAATAATTTTAGAGAGATCAAACTGTGATCAGAAGCACCAAAGGGTGAACTGAGCACTGACTAGGATCAGAAACAAGACATAAGTCGAGTAGAGAAGGTAAATGATTCGGGTTGACTGGAAAGCGAGTTAAAAAGTTGACTATTTGAGTTAGAGGTTGAGAAAGGCAAAAGTTGTTGAATTTAATGCCTGCAGAGTCACTGACGCTAGAGCCAAGCCATTCAGTGTGGTGAGCATTAAAGTCACCGACAACAACAATATGGATAAAGAAAGAGGGCTTGATGGATAAAGAGAGAGGGCTTGATAGATAAAGAGAGAGTACTTGGTCAATATGATCAGAATTAACATCAAAAAGAGTGCAGTCTTGTCAATATGATCAGAAATAACATCAACAAGAGTGCAGACTATGTGCTAAAAAAAAATCGTTATATGTAAAGAAACAAAAATTTATTTAGGAAATTTTAATACATAATTAAGAAACACAACATCTAATTTAGAAATCGTATATATATTTGAGAAAAACAGTTTGTAATTAAGAAATCGCAATATGTGATTAAGAGTACATTAAATTTGTTCAGAAATGCACAATGTAAGCTAATAAGTTGTAATTAAAGGTCTTGTTGGAATTGAATTAAAATAAGTAAATAATTTCAAGTTTGCTATTTGTATTCTCTAGTAGTTATAATTAAATTAAAAGATCGTTGTTTTATATGTCAATACACTATGACCAGAAAGTCTGTTATTAAATTAAATCCATGTCAACATTTGTTTCACCAAACTTATTTAGATCACTTCACCAGATCCAATTTTTTGGTATGAAGTACATACAACAGAACAAGATGAAAGAAAAAACTACGCTTTATTTTCATCAAATGACAAAAGAAGAATTGCTGAATGTGGTGAGCAAAATGACAATTGGGCGACTCTGGCGCAAACAAACATAAAACAGCATACAATTAGGTTTGCGGAGGAAAATCAAATTTTATTGGAATAAATGTTTTTAGGCCAATAAAATTGACCTGTAAATTTTATTTGTCTAAATTGATGTTTAAACCAAAAAAACGCGGATTGAATGTGACTGACATTGATGGCCACCAAAACAATGATTAAGAACAATTTAATATAAGCATTAGTAAAACGACAATTGCCAATTACCTTTAAAGCAAATGTTTTCATTAAAAAAATTGCATGAAAAATCTTCTACAATGAATGAATAAAATGGGAACATCAACGAACATTTTGCAGATGGTCCTCAGATTTTGACAATCATTTAAGACTCTGGTTTGATAAAACAAACCATAACTTTTTTTGTCAAAAAAAGCAAGGTCGCGCGGAATAGGATAAAGAAGCAATAATAAAAACACCTGCTTTAAAAGGTTGGCAATCTAAAATTATTTAGAGGATTTGGTAGTTGTAGCAGACAATGTTATTTGTTACGCTTGTTTTGAAAGGGTGTTTAAAAATTTACCAACTCAGTTGTTACGTTTGGGATCCTATAGCCCCATGTTAAACTCGGTGGAAACAATCTGGTCTAAATTAAAAGAAACGTTAAAAATCCGAATCGCATTCTACCCGAATTTGGTGCTCGGATTATGAAACAAAGAATACAAAAATTAGAAAAAATTGTTTTGCGACAATAAAATATAATAATGGGGGGTGATTGTGCACGTGTTGTACAACATATGATCACACTTTACGCAACAATTTTAAATATAGAAGACATCCCAGTTGGTGTTTAAATGAACATTGGTTTTTACATTGTTTAAATTTAACTTAAACCTGATACTTTTTTGTAAATTGAATATTTATCTTTAATTGATTATCATTATATATAACATACGACTACACATTAGATTAACATATGACAAGTTACATTTTCCAACATACATTACACATTACGACCACACATTACTTTTATATACATGTTTCATAAATATAAATTGTATGTTCTCAATTACATTTAATTACTCAATTACGATTTTTAACTTTCGCGTTTTCAATTATCTTATAAAGGTGTAGCCTTCTTGTACTACCAAAAAATAAATAAATTAATAATCTCGACCAAGTACACTGACCCAAGGTTTATTTTGCTTTAAAGGTAGCTTTTGAAACTTTCGATCAAAACAAGATTTAAACAAATAGTAAGGACATTTTTGAGTTCCAATTCACCATCAGTTTTTCATATTTCATATTGATTTCTTGATTTTCTTCAGAAACTGTCTCTCTGATATTGGTTGAAAGGTTTTTGATGGGGTTAAGACCAGTTGACTACAAAGTCCAATCCATAACTCCAATCTTTTCCTCCACAAACCAATTTTTTACTCTTCAACTGGTAATTTTTGGATTGATGTCTTGCATGAAAGCCCATTTTAACTGCATATCTTCTTCTGCATAAGACAGTATGATTGTTTGTAAAACTTCCTGTTAAATACGTTGGTCCATAATTCCATCAATCTTATATGTAGACCCTACACCGCACTGTGAGCCAGAGGTTAGCGAATCCCCACAAAACCAACTTCTTTACTGGGTAATTTTTTTTACCAATGTATACTAGAAACTCCCTGCACTCTAAAACTGGTATAATTTTTTCTCTACTATAATGTTTAAACTCAGCCTTTTTTACCACGAAAATGGCCACACTTACTTAGTTAGATAAATACTTAACCTTTCAAATATTAATCAAAATAAAAAAAATCATGTTAATAAGAAAAATTATGAGACCAGTAAGACCATTAAGTCGAACATCGGTTAACTTGAACTTTTTTTCTCTCAAACTGTTTCAATTGGTCCCTTTAAAATGTTCAACCAATTACTATTAAAAATCTCGGTCAAATCGAACCTCGGATAACTCAAACTTTGTTAAGCCGAATCATTTTTTTGGTCCCCTTTCAGCAAATTTCTTTGGATAACTCGAACTTTTTGTTTGAGAATTAAAGATAATGGTATAATAATTAAAAAAAAAAAAAAAGAAGTTGTTCCTTATAAAACATAAATAACTGCAGCTCAGGGTTTCTTATAAAGCAATCATGAAAAACTTCAAGTTGAAATTTATCATAACTAAATTAACAACAACAAAAAAGGACAAAAAATAACTTAGATTTGCAACGAAAAAATTAAAAATTAAAAACACTAATTTGCGCAGAATTTTGACTGATTTTTATAATAAAAAATTATTAAATTATCATTTGTGTCGATATAAAAAAAAATAAACCCTTAAATCCGGATACATTAAATTATTTTATGTGGATGAAAAAAATAAAAAGTTAAAAAGCCACCATCAAAAAAACCAAGACACTTAAATCCTGATAGATGTATTTAATATTTTATATACATAATAAATAAAATAAAAATAAATTAAACAATAGCAAAATAAAAAAAATAAACATAAATCCTGATACAGGTTTTTATTATTTTGAGCATAAAGTTAATGTATAAGTGTATATATTATTAGTATATAAAGCTAATGTGTAGGTGTATATATATAAATATTCATATATGCAAGCTGCTAAATATTAAAATGTGGAAATATCTACTCTATCAATCGAGTAATTTATAAAGGCCAACATATTATAAAAAACTGGTGTAAAGGCGGTGCAAAGAATGTTTATTATAACAGTAGTAGTTCAGGCTGAATAGAATCCAAACAATTTTTGTCATGGTTTAAAACAGTTTATTCGCTTCATATAAATAAAGTTTCAGGTTTTATAATTCTAATTCTTGATGGCCTTGCTTCAAATAAATGCTTAAAGTTGAAATAAAAAGCTTTAAAAAGATACTTTGTTTTTATAAAGTTTACTTTGGTGTTTACCGGTTCATACTTGCCATTTTTTATAGCCATTCCAAGTAGGCACGGTAATTTTTGAAAGCGATTTTAAGACGCTTTTTTTAGATTTAAACCTAATAAAAACGTTCAAATGAAGTTTTAAAAAAGTTTAAGAAAAAAAGTATTGTGCCCACTAGGCTAGATGTTGGCATTTTCAAAACAGTGAAAGGCGAATGGAAGCGAACTTTTTGTCCATGATTTTATTAATAAGAGAATTCCAGAGCCAGGTGGCTCAATATTAAATATTATTAATACTCCTATGATTGGAACCTTTGTATGGTAGAATCAATTAAAAAAAGTGGTCTGTGACTACAAAAGGTTCTTAACCTTTTGTAGTCACGGACCACATTCAAAATTTTAGCAATCTTACGGGCCCCTTCCAAGCCTTATTGTAAATGTATTAGGAAACAAAAAAAACATCATAACAAACACCTTTATTTATTAGTGTCAAGTAAAATATGTCGCATATCAGTTGTTAAATGAGGTGGTTGCTGCTGTTTCTTTTCAATAAGCACACTAAATTGAGGAATTGTCTAAGACAATGCAAGACGCATATCGTCTTTGACTCTATTCGGTTACGACTTTTAGTTTTTATTGACACTAATGCTGAGAGACCTGACTTACAAAGGTACGTAGTAGCAAATGGAATTAATATGGATTGATCGTTTAACAAGAAGACGGTAGGCTTGTTCTAAACTGCACCAAAAATCGCAAATATTTTTTGCATGAAAATCAGCTCGCAATACTGCTTTGGATCTCATGTCTATTAAATCATCTTTAATAAGATCTTCATCATTGATATCAATCATAAATGGGCTACGCACCCAAGTGTCCTGATCAAGACTTTCAGGGCAAAAGTACCGTTCAAACGAATTCTGTAGCGTTTTAAGATGTTCTGAGACTTCCTTTTGTATTTCTTTATTTAAACTTTTTGACGATTACATTTCACTTTGCAACAGCAGTTCTTCCAACATACAAAAATTTGTAGTAACACCTACATCTACTCTTCTTTTCCAAAGTGGCAATCTACCCAGATAAGCTTTTAGTTTTTCAGTTGCATCCACGGTTGTGACAGCAGGACCCTGAAGAGACAGGTTTATTTCATTCAAATAAATAAAAATATCGGCTAAGTAAGCTAGTCCTTGCAAAAAGTTTTCACTCTCCAAAATTTGATACAATGCACTTTCTTGATCTTTCAGAAATATCGAGACTTCAACGCGTAACTCAAACAAGCGCCTCAAAACTTGTCCTTTTAATAACCAGCGAAGTTTTGTATAATACAGCAGTACTTCGCGGTCAGATCCTATTTCTTGACAAAGTTTCTTAAACAGCCGGTGATTCAAAGCTCTGGCTTTTATGAAATTAATTATTTCCATGCACGTGGCTATAACTCCTTTCAAGAAAGTAGGCAAAGTTCGTGATGCCAATGCATGTTGGTGTAAGAAACAATAAGTTATACTGACGTTAGGAATCTCTATCTTGACCAATGCTGCAAAACCAGAAGTGTTTCCAAGCATTGTTGGTGCTCCATCTGTACACAAATTGCCAAGTCTATTTATCCAATCGATGCCGTGTTTTGAAAAAAAAAATTATCATACTAAAACATCCCTTGCTTTTGTTGTTCCCAAAAGTGATTCGCAAACCAGAAACTCTTTTTTCATACTTTGTGTTTCTATATGTTCATAATGTACAAACACCATAAGCTGGCTAAGCTGTGATAAGTCTGTGATCTCGTCCAGTTGCATGCTGAATAGAAATGGCAAAGAGTTAAGTTCATTAATGACCTGTTGCAAAACGTTGGAAGACATTTCAACAGTTCTAGAATGGATGACATCATTTGACAAAGGCACAGCTTCAACTTTCTTTCTTTCATCTGCACCACACAAGAGTTCTACTATGTCTAATAAACAAGGCTTTAGAAGAGTTTCTGCAATAGTGTTGGCTTTTTTTGTTGGGCAATGCGATGTGCAACTTTGAACGATGTTTTTAAACATGGTTTTTGTGTTGGAGTAAAACCTAGTTTGGGTAAAGTTCCGGCTTTCTCCAATCGAGCTTTTTTGGCCCGAAAAACATCAACATTATCAAATGCATTTCCTGGGCGGACGGATTTAAGATGTTCTGACAATTTTGACGGCTTCATACTGCCATTAGCAAGCACTTTATTACATAGAAAGCACTGTGGTTTTTGCGTCTCTCGTTCAGTTACAAAAATGAAACCGTTAGCGACATAGGAATCGTTATAATTTCTTTTTATTGACATTTTTTATAAACTGTAAAAAAGAAAAAATTATTTTTTTTACAAAAGTACACCTCAATTACTGAAAAATCAATGAAATAAATAATGAAAGCTATATTATAAATAAATGTATGTTATAAGGCGATGAAAGTTATTATGTAAAACAATATTCACCTTCGTGATAAAAAAATAATAATGGCACTTAAAAGTGTTGTTTGTCAGTGAAGTCTTGGCACATATGACTTTCTATAAACTATCAATTAAAAATACAAAAATTTAGTTGTACAAAAACGAAAATTCCAACCCATATTTTTTCTAAATCTGTGTCTGCTACATGGACCCCCCTGAGTGCATGCCGTAGACCCCTGAGGGGTCCATGGAGCACAGGTTAAGAAACCGTGCATTAAGGGATTTAAATTTTCAATTATTATAAATCGCAAGTTTTGTAGATGGATTAATGGACTTTTATTGTAAAATTTTATCTGAAAATAAACCAAATGTTTTATGAACTATGTGGAGTGCTTTTTCATGAATTTTATTAAGAAGGTTGTCATTGTATTTTAAGCAAAACACCCAAATCATAGAACAGTATGCAAAATTAGACAATATATACTCGTTGAATAAATATGTAAAAAACAAGTCTTACGCGAGATGAGTAATACTGAAAACAAATCCTAAACCCTATTTTTTGCGGATTTAAAAAGAGTTTGTCTGAAAAGAACGTGCATCTTACTCGGGGCCAGTGTGTAAGAGGTGGCATGTGTGTACATAAAAGGGCACTATACCTTCATCTTCCCCTCCCCATACATCATTGTATTTTTATATCGTTTGATACCGTTATATCTCTTTAAAACAACTACTATTACACATGTTTAAAAAAAAGTAAAATTCATTGTCATTGCCATTCTTTTGTAGTATTTTAGATACTAATCAGTCACAACCACTACTGGAGACATATATGCTCAGATTTGAGATGGCCAATCTTAATTATCTACTCCTAGAGACCAAATATGCCAAAATTTAAGATCATTGACCCCAATTAACTTATTTAGACATATAAAATGTCTAATCTAATTGAAAGTTTATTGGATCCTCCCTTGCCCATCCTTGAAAACCCCTAAAACAACCACCTGTGTATTCATAACCACTTAAAACTAACTTAAAATTTTCAATTAAAAAGCCCTATAAACCCCTATAATCATGTGTTATATGTCAATGTTTACGCCATATAGGTCTATATTTTTCCATTTTTAGACAGTTTTAGCCCACTTTGCGATGAAGTGATATTTTAGGGTGCAGTGAAATTCTAGGATGCGGTGATTTTCTATTACATGTCAAAAATATAATGTTTTATTAAGATTGAAAATAATTTGAATGTTTTGATTTATAAATTTCATTTTGAAATCATTAATTATTTTTTATTTCAGGAAAAAAAGTTCTTGAATATTTTTCAGATATGATATCAGATATGATATCAGATATGATATCAGATATGATATCAGATATGATATCAGATATGATATCAGATATGATATCAGATATGATATCAGATATGATATCAGATATGATATCAGATATGATATCAGATATGATATCAGATATGATATCAGATATGATATCAGATATGATATCAGATATGATATCAGATATGATATCAGATATGATATCAGATATGATATCAGATATGATATCAGATATGATATCAGATATGATATCAGATATGATATCAGATATGATATCAGATATGATATCAGATATGATATCAGATATGATATCAGATATGATATCAGATATGATATCAGATATGATATCAGATATGATATCAGATATGATATCAGATATGATATCAGATATGATATCAGATATGATATTAGATATGATACCAGATATGATGGATTTTGTACCATTAACTAAAAAAGTTTTGGTTATACAGCATTAAGGTATTTTTGTTTGCTTTGAGTTTTTTGAAAATTTTATTTAATTAAAATGATATCACAAAATGGACCTAGATCTTTGAATTTTAATCGAACCTCTTACAACTACCTTAAAACTGACTAGTAGAAATCTTTCGTCTTTCTTCTGACAAATGTGCTTCTTGCATAACTTCTTTAATTCAGGCTGGCATGAAATCTTTTATTCTCTCTTAACAATTCCAGGTCAAGCCCACTCTTCTTCACGGTTTTCCTCTCAATGTGCTGCATCAATTTCCATTCGCAACCATAACTTCCATATCTATTTCCAATCAATTTTCTAGAAAACAAGCGCTTTTTAATACTTAATATTCCCCCTTTAATACTTCCGCTAAAAGCTGTATGGTTTTCAATAATATTTGTTTCGCATAAGACACATTTTTTTAAGAACTGTTAAAGGGGTATGCCTGAAATACATGTCCGCCGAGAATTTAATGAGTTAAAACGTGTAAATAGCACCTCGTTTTTAGAATTTAATTTTATAATTTCAGTTTCCAATTTTATTATTTGCATTTTTAAGTTGTCTATTAGCTCTACATTTGATTTTTCTCTATAAGTTAATTAATCAGTTTTAAAACTAAGCTCCTGATTTTTATATAAAATAAAAAAAATATCTGCATTGGCTGTAGGCCGTATGCAGGTCTATCTGTTTCTTTCATCCCGGTGCACAATTTCGGGGTCTATGTTCTATGGATGTAAACTTGCGTGTTAACATTTAATGAAACGAAGACATAGGAGTTTACAATATGAAACACCATATTTTGCTAACAATAAGCATTTTTCTATTCCTACTTTTCATTCACGAGTGTTGTATTCGAGATTTATCGATTTTTGACATTTTGAAAAACATATAAATTACAGAACGATTTACCCAGAGCCTTTTTTATATAACAAAAAATGTAATAGCGTTATGCAAAACATTAAATCAAAAAAAGAAAGGCAAAGATTGCAAATACTAAAACAAATCGCAAGTTGTAAAATTTATTTGTTTTATTTTAAAGACGATGTAAAAACATGACAACCTTCAAATTTAAAAAAGTTTCGTTTAAATTATTTTCAGAATTTTTTTAAGGGACTATCCATAAAGTACGTCCGCAGGTATGGGGTAGGGAATTGGGGGGGGGGGGGAGGAGTTAACAAAAGCTTTCGAACGCGGTCAAGGGGGAAAGGGGGTGTTAAAGACAGTGAGTACGTACGCGATTTGACTATCTCTCTTAAACTTGATTTTTTTTTATAAACGTTCAATTTTACTTGTGTAAAAACCAGTATTGTTTTTTTTTCTGACTTTCACAATTTTTTTCTGACAGTCACAATTTTTTTTTAAATTTCTTTATAGAAGAGAGAACAAAGAAATCGAGTGAAAATCGTTTTAGATAATATTTTTAACTTTTCGCAACGTAATTTGATTGGTTGCGAGATGAGAAGCAAAAAGACGTCAAATAAAAGTAAACTTTTTTTGAATTCATTTTTTTAAATACGCAAGAAACGCAAACTGGTTTTTATTATTTCTCTTAAAATGTTTTAATTAAATTTAAATAAGTAAATTTTAAATAAGTTAAATAAGTACATTTTAAGTTTTAAATGCAGAGAAATGTCAAATAAACTAAATGTTTTTGTTTTGTTTTTAATGTTTTGAAATATTTATGCGTTGGAGGGGCTTTATTTAAAAAAAAAAAAATGCGTACAACTGCAGAGGAGGAAAGGGGGGAGGGAAGGGTCTTCGAAAGCGTACAGGTTCGTACAAGGGGAATGGGGGTCATAAACAAGTGGTTTTACTGCATACGTACTTTATGGATGGCCCTAAGTGTAAAGAGATTAAAATTGTAACAGAGTAGTATTTGTTAAAAGTTATTGTCATTTAAGCGAAGAAGATAAAGTAAAACTTCAACAACAACTTCCAGATTATTTCAGATTTAATTCAGAGGTTTTAGTATCATTGTTCTTGTTATCAAAGATTTTCAAACAAAATCATTTTAGAAAGGACTTTATAAAGAGTTTAAAAAAATAAAGAATAAACATCAAAAATATTTATAACAGAAACTATTTAAAGTTTTTTTATTGAACGATTAAAAGGTATAATAGATATTTTATTTAATAATATATTTTATTTATAAAGGTTTGTAAAATTATACAAAATCCAAAAATCAACGCAATCATTAACTTACAATGGTGCAAAGGTGTCACTTGCAGCTGAGTATAAAAACAAAATTTCTACTGAAAATGTGAAGCAATGAGCAGAGTTTTTCTTAAGATTGTTCTGCTATTAAAGTTTGTTATCATTCACGTTGCTACAAAAAATGTGTTCGAGGTGTGTTCGAAATAACATTGTTAAAAAATCTTCTCATCTATAAAGATTCATACGATTTATTCTGTAAAAAAGCATGAAATAGAAAAGCAAATATAGAAAGTGAAATATTTACTATCACAATTGCACCAGATATTCCTGATTATACCTTATACTCGCTACCATAAAGTTGATTTTGCTTCTGATCATTATCCTTGAAAATGAAAATTTTTAAAACTCATGACTATTCCTGGTATTTTTATCTTTAATTTTTTTTCGAAAAAATTTTTAAAAGGTGAAAATGGAAAATTTTTGATGTCGTGTGATTTTTTTTTTACATATAGCTAATATCAGCTAGTTTAAAAATAAAAAAGAGTGGAGGGGGGGGGGGGGTGTAGAATCGAATTGCTTTCTCTCTTATAACTACTTACAATGATTTAGTATTTGTACAGATAGGTGATTAAATACGAAAAAGTATACTTTTATATTGTTTTCGTTATTTTCGCCTATGCAAAATACATCCCCTCTTACTTTATCCCTCGTGTTTCCCCGACAAATATTTAACCATATCATGAAGTTACAGCTGTAAACATTTTGTTTTCACAACAAAATGTTTATATTTTAGTCTTTAGAAAGATTAGAAGTTAGACACCAAATATGTGCAACGAAACTTTATCTCCAGTCACATTTAGAGGTACTTGCGAACGCCCTACTGATTTTTTCTTTGGTGAAGCTTGAGCATTTAAGAAAATGTGTCGTTTTTTGAAACTTAAATACGAGGCGAATTCAATTAGCAAAATAAAACTTGAAAAACTAAACAAAGAGTGAGTACAATAGGGATCACATTGCTGGTGATTTTATCTGTGTTAATTTATCGGCTAACAAAAACAAAGCTACATTCAACTTTCCATCCAATATATAGTTTCAAATTAGTAAAATACATTGTCATAAAATCATCATAAACGTCGTGATAAAAGTATAATACAAGCAAAATAATATTTATAAACAAGTAGATTCAGAAAATATAAAAAGATTAAACAACTTGATTGATTCCAAGTCGAACTCTCTAGAAGCCAAAAAAAAAAACTCGCTCAACATTTTTTTTTTAATACTTTAAAATCTAACAGTAGCTCCTTTAAAATTCTTAAGATATGAGGTTGGGACGTAGGGCAACTAAAATTACGTCTTCGCCCTAAAATGTAAACAAAAATTTTGCAAAAAAACTGCGATTTTTTTTGCTAAATCAAAAAAGTTTAAAATCATTTTGTATAACATAGCTAAAGATATAGAAAATTAATTTTCAATTTTCATGTTGATAAAGGGTTGAGACTGTGCCGTGGCTAGAAGCCCCCCCCTCCCCAAAAAAAATCCCGACTATAAGGGCCCGAAAACATTAAAAATTTTTTTTACTAGGTAATAAAAAAAAAAAAAAAAAAAAATTCTTAAATTTGCAAAAGGGCCCCTAAATTTCCCAAAAATGTAAAATCTTTTTAAGCGGAAATTATTTAATTTTTTTGATTAACTCCTGACACAATTCTGTATGGCAGTTATAGAGTGCATTTTTTTTACCAGGTATATAAGATATTGGTTCTTATTTATACTCTACAATAAAACATTAAGTACCAAATAAAAACTGCGCTTACTAAATATGTAATTTAGTTAACAAAATATTCACAAAGCAATTGATATCTAAATAAAACAGAATAATAAGAAAAATTGTTCAAATATAAATAAATTCAAAATTGTTGTAAATATTAGTTTTCTACATATTCTTGAAACTCCTTTAAAGTAACTGCAACAACAACAACAACAACAAAAAGTTGTTTATATACAACAATTAATTGTTGTGCTGCTGGATTATTGCTAAGTCATCCTGATGAATGTTTAAAATCAAAAATCAACTAAAGGATAATAAATGATTTAAAGGTTATAAAAAGATAATAAATTATTTAAAGGTTATTTAAAGATAATAATAAATGATTTAAATAAACATGATACAAGATAATAAATGATTTACAGTTGATAAAAAGAAAATAAATAACTCAAATGAACTTTTTAAGTTAAAAGATAATAAACGATTAAGGTACTCCTGAACTTTTGACTCATTTTTAAAACATCTAAATCTATGGATGTTGCTATGAACTCGATAGATAAATGTCAATAATCAACTCACAATTTTTTTACTTTTTATGAAGTAAAACTTTTTAAAACATTAAGAAATATTAGTTTAATAATAATAATGGTAATATTCCAT